>NC_043757.1:29121119-29238619 GCF_902148845.1 Salarias fasciatus
GAGGAGGAGGAGTCAGACCAGCTCCTCAGTCACATGAGGCTCTTCAGTCCCTCTAAAGTGGCTTTTCACAGCTTTCACTAACGACGCGTGTTAAAAATAGAGACGTAGTAAATGTGTCTTGATGAACAGCAGTTTATCCCACAAGGACTCTTCAGTTACAAGTTTAGCAGTCTGGTCAGCCAATAAATGGAGTTCCCCACTACACCTCTCCGATTGAAGGAAAACAGAGTTTCTTTCCCTGTGTTTGAAATGTGAAGAGAAGGAGCGAGGAAAGCTGTGCGGAAAGAGTGAAACAACTGAAAAGACTGGAAAAGGAAAATATATATATATATAATGATTTAAAGAACAAAATAGTGAAACCAGCTAACGCTTCTAACTGAGCTGGAGGTGTTTCATCCTGCCTGGAGAGACGGTTTAGCATTCATCTATTAAAACCTGCATCTGCAGACGATTGATCCTGAGCAGAAGGAGAGCAGAGCCAGTCCAGACTGGTCTGCCTGACCTCATTCCAGCTGACCTGCCAGGGCTCGGTCTCCGCCTGTGTCCCACTGTGACTGCAGCTCCACCCTGACGCTGGGCTTGCAGTGGGTGGTGTGGCTGTAGTCTGTGAAGGGGTCCACCCCGGCCCCCACCCTCAGATCAGGGCCACTGGACGACCCCTGGTGGGTAAAGGGAGGAACTGTGAGTTCAGTTAAACTACGGGAGAGGACAATATGACGCTGGAAACTGATCCTGGTTCTGGTCCTCTCTGAGTAGATGATTAGAATTCTCTGTTATCAAGAACCAACCAGCCGAGAACAGTGTAAAAGTCTTCAGCTGATTCAAGATGCTCTTCCATAGGGATCCCAAGGTGTTCCCAGTCCAGGCCAGAGACACTGTCCCTCCAGCGTGTCCGAGGTCTTCCCCGGGTCCTCCTCCCAGTGGAGCTTGCCTGGAACATGAGACATGGCTGCACCGAGAAACTCTGTCCATAAAGATTCTGAACAGAACCGGTGACGAAGGGCAGCCCTGCTGGAGTCCAACATGCACCGGGAACAGGTCCGACTTTCTACAATTCTACAATTTCATTCAGCAGACACTTTTGTCCAAAGCGACGTGCAGCACAAGCAAGAATACAGACATAAGAAAGAAGCCATTAGTAAATGCTTCAATTGCCTCAAGTGCGATTGGTCAAGGGAGCTGCCATCAAGTTGCAGAAGAGGAGCCACTACCCCCCCTTTTTTTTTTTCTTTTTTTTTTTGTGTCAACTTAGTCAGTGGTCCATAAGTGCTGGGTTTTAGAACACCTGATCTATTCTTCCCCGAACATGGGGTTGGATTAAGACCCTAGGTGTTCTCTGAACAATTGAGTCTTCAATTGTCTCTTGAAAGTAGAAAGAGACTCGGCGGAACGCACCGAGTTAGGAAGTTCGTTCCAACATCTGGGAACAACAGAGGAGAAGAGTCTGGCTGGAGGTTCAGAGCCGAGCTGGACTGGAAGCTCCAGACGTCTCTCACATGCAGAGCGAAGAGGGCGTGAAGGAGAGTAGACCTGGATCAGGGAGTCCAGGTCGGCCGGAGCCGTTCTTGTAAGCGTTTTGTAAGCCAGGAGGAGAGATTTGAATTTGATTCTGGCTGCAACTGGAAGCCAGTGAAGGGAGATGAACAGAGGAGTGACATGAGCTCTGTGGCTGGTTGAAGACCAGACCTGCTGCATTCTGGATCCTCTGTAGAGGTTTGACTGGACCTGCAGGGAGACCCGCCAGAAGAGAGTTGCAGTAGTCAATGCGTGACACCACGAGAGCCTGAACCAGAAGCTGGGGGGCCTGTTGGGTCAGGAAGGGTCTGATCTTCCTGGTGTTGTAGAGGGCATAACGACAAGACCGAGAAACTGAGGCCACGTGAACCTTAAAGGTCAGCAGGTCATCAATCATGACACCCAGGTTTCTGGCTGAGTTAGTGGCACAAGTAGGCTGGAGTGAAGTTGGACACTGATCTGAGGCTGGACAGATGGACAAGCTGGACAGACCATGAGTTCAGTCTTGGACAGATTTAGCTGAAGGTGGCGTTCCTTCATCCAGGTGGAGATATCAGCCAGACCTGCTGATCAGCTGAGACTGTGGTGTCGTCAGGTGGAAAAGAGAGGAAGAGCTGAGTGTCGTCAGCATACAGTGGTAGGAGAAGCCATGGGAGCGAATCACTGCACCAAGTGAGGTGGTGTACAGAGAGAAGAGTAAGGGGCCAAGCACCGACCCCAGAGGGACCCCTGTTGATAGGCCATGTGACCTGGACTCCTCCCCTCGCCATGAAACTCTGAAAGATCTGCCTGTGAGGTGGACCTGGACCACAACAGGACGGAACCTGAGAGGCCGAGGTCAGAGAGTGAGGAGAGGAGGATCTGATGGTTCACGGTGTCAAAGGCAGCAGACAAGTCCAGCAGCAGGAGGACAGAGGACTGACCAGCAGCAGCAGGAGGACAGAGGACTGACCAGCAGCAGGAGGACAGAGGACTGTCCAGCAGCAGCAGGAGGACAGAGGACTGACCAGCAGCAGGAGGACAGAGGACTGTCCAGCAGCAGCAGGAGGACAGAGGACTGACCAGCAGCAGGAGGGCAGAGGACTGACCAGCAGCAGGAGGACCGAGGACTGTCCAGCAGCAGGAGGACAGAGGACTGACCAGCAGCAGGAGGACAGAGGACTGTCCACACTGTATTAAAAAAAAAATTGGTTGAATTGATTATTCATAGGGTGAAGCGTTTCACGAAATGTTTTGAGTTGACTCAGTTACTATTTAAAAACATTGACTGAACGAAAAACTCTTCGTTGGCTATTAATTCAGCCAGTTGCTTAATAATCGTTGACAGAACGAATGACTGTTGGCTTATTAACTGAGCCAATTGAAACAAATGAGTTGACACCATGTCATATTCCACATCATGTGCTCACTCAACTAGGACTTATTAGTCATTACAACTATAAAGTAATAATTGAGTGAATAACATAATAATGACTGCATGAATTAATATTTAAATGATATATACTCAACATAAAATATAGCCTAATTAAAGACTAATAAAGACAAATTTACTTTAAATGTTTATTTTTCTGTGTACAAAACAAAACATTTAAATTCAAATTCAAAAAATTACACAACATTTGAAAAGAGTGCAAAACAGAGCAACACCAATAGCTGACAGTATAAGCTGTAAAGGAAAGTCTGGGGTTCAAGGCTCGTAAGGAGGTAGCAATGGCGCAGCTTCCAGGCCTCCCGGAGGCCCCACAATCTCCAGGATACCCATTGGCACGGGGCTGGAGGCTTCGTACACACCATCTGGCTATAGATGGAGCACATTAATAAAAAGGAAATTAAAAACAATATCCAAATGATATTGATGGACAGATGGATGTTCTCCTTGAAATGCTGATTTACCTGGCAGGTCTTGAAGAGCTTGGTTTTCTCCCCCAGGTAATACTGCAGCCCTTTGACAGCCACCACCCTCCGATGTTTAACGATCTCTGTGGTCTGGATACACAGGACAAGTCAAGTCACATGCATATTGTTCATACATGTACATTATACAGCATATTTCATACAAGACGTGTAAACTCAAAGTGCTTAAACATGAAAACAAAGTAAACAGTTCTAAATTAAAACAAAAAACAACAATGTAATGCTGTCACTGTACAATTTTTTACAATGTCGACTCTTTCAGACATAGTGTGGGAATGGAGTGGGCAGGCAGCTCATTTCACATCTAGAATCTAAAGGCTGATTCATTGTAACTGCATACATACATCTACTGTATGTACAGTGTACTGAAAACGGCTTCTACTGAAAATAGCAGACTGACAAGCTCACTATGTGACATTGTGAGCTTGTCGATCAGCTATTCTCAGCAGAAGCTTTACCCACAATAACAGAAAACACTATTTTCAATCGTGAGGGACTCCGGACACCCAGTAGGGTTTAAGTGATGAAGACACATTTGTCCGTTATTTTCCATCTTACCTGCTCGTCTAGGTACTCCAACAGACTCCTTAGTGTCACTTGAGTGGGGTGGTGAGCTACGGTGCGGTGCGCTCTGGTGTGCTCATCCAAGGAGGGGAAGAACGTTTCCATCAATTCTTTTCCTGTTACTCTTCTGAATTCTGCATGTACCTGCAAAACAATTAGATAATGAAGAGACAACTTGTGAATGTACAACCTGTAGACAGATCATAGCAAAAACCACAGATGTAGCATCACGTCACTTGCTCAGGACAGATCAGAGTGACCATCTTCAATACCAGGCTTAAAGGGCCATTCCACCTTTGAGGCATCAGACCCTTTATTTATTGTTAGGGTATAAGAAACATGGCCCTGGTGTTGTTTTTGTGTTTATTCTGTGTTTCTAGAAATATTAGTCTAACTTCCTCTTGACAAAATCATTACATCTGATTTCTCTTCCCACCTACAGTTAGTTCCACCCCTCTCCAGTGCATATGGTTGTCTCAGTTGTGACATTTTATGTGGAAGGAACAAAGTAAAACATACACAAACTTACCTGACCCAACAGGAATAGGGCTGGCCATCTCTGGCTGATTGTGGAGACATGCACATCTTCAGCAACGACCTCCTTTCGTCTGAGGGAGAAGATACATAACTATAGATATGCGACAGATATTTACAGGGTAGTGCAAGTCAATGAGAAGAAACTGTGTCAAGCAGAAGAAACTGCCCTGAGTAGAGAGATGCCAAAATAAAAAGTTAAGATGGAAGCCAAAGAACGGCACAGCCAATTTATTTCATGATGTGTTGTGGGCTTGTAGATCTGTTGTTTTCACTAGTTTGGGTCCTGGCAAATGTCATAATTCCCCTTTGGGTCACAGGCAAAAAGGTTTGGGAGCCACTGCTTTAGGAGACTGTGAAATGACCCTTACAAGTTAGGAAAAAGTGTTTTCCTTAAAGGTATAATGGAGGATTTTCTCGATAAAGTCGAAGCCAAACGTCTGTTACTCGCTTATTGAAAAACGCGCATGCGCCAGACCGTCCTACCTGCTCTGCTGCTCCGACGAGCGCGCTTGACGGCGTGACGCAAGCATTTCTTCAGCGTGATTGACATGTCAGAGGACCAATAGTTGACGCTCGCATCACGCCATTCATTGGCTAAAACATCGTCCATTATACCGTTATATATTCAAACAACTTTAATGGGACTGAGGTCCATTTAGTTCAATTTGTACTTTGTCAGAGTTAAGGGAACCCAGTGGTTTGAGAATGACAGGATTACAGCTACTTCCAGAGCAAGTATTGATATAAATACAAATGCTAGAAAAGCTGACCTTATTAAAGCCTTCAAAGCTAGCTTTCCCGCCGAGACGTTTGCTTCCCGACTGATGGTTTGCTTGCTAGGCTGTTTACCAGGCAAAACCATATTATAAATCTATGCTAGAGCGAGCTGGCCAACGAGCTGACGGCGTTCGTCCGCCAACCGCTGTCGCACAGAGGCGCTGCTATGCCCACGCCGGGGCGAGTGTCAGCTAGCCGGCTAACGGGCGAACGTGCCGCTCGCGGGACAGGAGCTAGGCGTCAGCTAGCAGGCGGACGTGCCGCTCGCGGGACCGGAGCAAGCGTCAGCTAGCGGGCTTACGGGCGGACGTGCCGCTCGCGGGACCGGAGCTAGCTTTAGCTAAACCCTGCCCCGCGGGTTTGGCTAACGTGCGGACGTGCTGCTCGTGGGGCCTCGGGCGCTGTTAGACGGCTAATGCTGTTAGCTGGCTAAACATTGACCTTATGAATTAGAGGGGTAATATGTAAGTTAGCTGCCCGGCTACCCAAGCTAACTGGCTAGCTAGCAAGCAAAAAATGTTACAGTCCCCCAAGAGCAGATTCCACAGAAAAACAAATTTCTTTTGACTCTGGTTTCAGAGATTGACAATGTTAATAAGCAAACGCACAGTGTTGCTTACCTGTCACTCCTCGTCCCTCCGTGAGGCCGTGTCGACAAACTTTGTGGCTTTGCCGTACTTCCTTTGCTCGAAGTTCATTACCGCAAATGACGCCGCCCACATTTGTTCAGTCAACAAATGCAAAACTTGTCCAATCCATTCACTCAATTACTGTATGTTAGTTGAGTCAATATCAGCCATTGTTGGCGTTCACCCAACAACAATTTATCACCTGACTCAATATTTTTTATGAATAATTGTACAAACATTTATTAACTGGCTTTCCCAATAACAACACTTGAGCCAATGGTCTATTTCAACTTGCCTTAGCAATCTTCTAATTGAGTCAATGTTTTGGTAATTGGGTTTTTTACGGTGCAGCAGCAGGAGGACAGAGGACTGACCAGCAGCAGGAGAACAGAGGACTGTCCAGCAGCAGGAGGACAGAGGACTGACCAGCAGCAGGAGGACAGAGGACTGTCCAGCAGCAGGAGGACAGAGGACTGACCAGCAGCAGGATGACAGAGGACTGTCCAGCAGCAGGAGGACAGAGGACTGACCAGCAGCAGGAGGACAGAGGACTGTCCAGCAGCAGGAGGACAGAGGACTGACCAGCAGCAGGAGGACAGAGGACTGTCCAGCAGCAGGAGGACAGAGGACTGTCCAGCAGCAGGAGGACAGAGGACTGACCAGCAGCAGGAGGACAGAGGACTGACCAGCAGCAGGAGGACAGAGGACTGTCCAGCAGCAGGAGGACAGAGGACTGTCCAGCAGCAGGATGACAGAGGACTGTCCAGCAGCAGGAGGACAGAGGACTGACCAGCAGCAGGAGGACAGAGGACTGTCCAGCAGCAGGAGGACAGAGGACTGACCAGCAGCAGGATGACAGAGGACTGTCCAGCAGCAGGAGGACAGAGGACTGACCAGCAGCAGGAGGACAGAGGACTGTCCAGCAGCAGGAGGACAGAGGACTGTCCAGCAGCAGGAGGACAGAGGACTGACCAGCAGCAGGAGGACAGAGGACTGACCAGCAGCAGGAGGACAGAGGACTGTCCAGCAGCAGGAGGACAGAGGACTGTCCAGCAGCAGGAGGACAGAGGACTGACCAGCAGCAGGAGGACAGAGGACTGTCCAGCAGCAGGAGGACAGAGGACTGACCAGCAGCAGGAGGACAGAGGACTGTCCAGCAGCAGGAGGACAGAGGACTGACCAGCAGCAGGAGGACAGAGGACTGTCCAGCAGCAGGAGGACAGAGGACGGACCAGCAGCTCTTGCCAGCTGCAGAGACTCTGGGACTGACAGGAGTGCAGTCTGGGTGGAGTGGTCTCATCTGAAGCCTGACTGAAAAGGGTCCAGCAGGTTCTGGTTCCGCAGGTGTTCAGAGACTTGGTTAAATGCTGAGCCTCCAGTGTTTGACAGGAATGGTAGAAGTGAGACTGGCCTGTAGTTTTCAGCCTGGGCTGGGTTGAGATGAGGCTTTCTGAGCAGTGGGGGACGTGGGCTTGTTTAAAAGTAACAGGAAAAGTGCCGGTTTCCAGGGAGGAATTGACAATGTGTGACTGCAAGTCTGATTATGGACCAGATGGTCTGCAGGATGCTGCTGGGTGTTGGATCCAGAGGACATGTTGTAGGTTTTGAGCTCAGAAGAAGTCTGGAGACCTCATCCTCACTCAGAGGAGCAAACGAGCAGAGAGAAGGAGCAGTGGTGGGTCTGAGCTGACTGGGCTGGTCCGGCTCAGAGAACTGGTTCTGACTGCAGCCTCCTTTTCAGTGAAAAAGGAGGCGAACATGTCAGGATCAGCTCAGTGGACGGCTGAGCAGCTGGAGGAGGAAGCAGGGAGTTGAACGCCATAAACATTTTTCTGGAATCAGAAGCTGCACAGATCTTGTTCTGATAAAAAGCTTTCTTTGCGGACTGCAGGCGGGAGGTAAAGGAAGCAAGTTTCTGTTTGTATGAGGACCAATCAGCGGCTCTTGGGATTTACGCCACTTTCTTTCTGCTGCCCTGAGTCCAGCTCTTTGTTCTCTCAGGACTTCTGAGAGCCATGGACCTGGTTGTTTTTTCTTGGCTGGTTTCGACACCCGGGGGCAGAGTTTGTCCAAAGAGGACCAGAGAGGACCAGAGTGTTTCTGTAGCCTCATTAACAGGAAGTGATGAGAAGTGAGAGTAGTCCGGCAGGACGGAGCTGAGCTGCTGTGAGGGACTTCAGGGTTCTGGAAGGAGACCATCTGTGTCGGTGTCTGTAACAGCAGAAAGGCAGCCGCAAATTTTACCAAGAAATGGTCAGATAGGTGTAGTGGAGTAACTGTCACCTCTGCTATGGAGCAGTTACGAGTCAGCACCAAGTCAAGGATTTTGCCAGCTTTGTGGGTGGGAGGAGGTGGAGCCAGTACAAGTGCAAAGGAAGCCATCAGTGTCAAAAAGTCCTGTGCACTCAAAAAACTGACTCAAGCCCCTCTTAGAGTTCACACATTAAAATTTCGTTTTCCTAATTAAAGCATATTATGTCCAACAAAACCTAAATATGTTTCATAAACGTGACCTAATTGTAATTCATTGGGCTCCCAGTACCACTCTTCAACTCAAAATAAATGTTTGAACAGTCGTTTTGTAGTGGTGGTAGTGCTGCAATGCATCATGGGAGTTTGGTATGAAATATTTAAGATTTAAACATTGTTTTTGTGGTTTATTTCGATGTTCTGATGTTAATACTGTTATTGGCAGTTGTGTTTTGTTGTGTTCTTTTTCTTCAGTTAAACTAAATAGTTCCGTTACTTTTCATGTCAAACCTGGAATGAGAAGTGTTGAGCATTTAATCAGCTACTGCTGCTGCTCCTACATCTACAGAAACGTTCCTGATTGGCTCTGGGAATGCAAAAGGCTGAGACATCCTGTGCAGCATCAGCACACATGAGCGATGCCAGCATTGGATTTCCAAATAATCATAATTAGTTAAATAAAAATAATTGTTCCAACAACTTAGTAGCGGGCAGCCATTGTAGTTGACATATTTGACAAAAAATGAGTTGAACAAACTCAATTATATTGGTTTACACAAAAGAATTCAGTTTTGGTTGGATCTAAAGGAATAAAACAAGTTGGACAATCTCAAATATATTGTCCTGAGTAGATGTATTTGATTTGAGTTGGGGCTACTTGCATTTTTTGGATGGAAATCCTGCACACATATTAATTCTGTTCATCCAATGAATCATTTTTTGAGTGAGCCTGAGGTTTGTCAACGTGAATGTTCATGTCTCCCATGACAGTCAGTGGTGTGCCGTCATCAGGGATGTCAGAGAGTGACATGTCCATTTCAGAGACAAAGCCATCCAGATTACCCCGTGGTGGGCGGTACACAACCAGAATATATGCTTACTGCTGGAGATGCGGACCAGCCTCCTACTCCGGTCCTACAGAGACTGGACGGCCCTGAACAAGGGGCCCCAGACTTCGTATTCCTGGAGCCCCCCCCGCCCACAAGACACCATGAGGGACGCTGTGGAACGCCTTCTCTAAATCCACAAAACACATGTGGACTGGTTGGGCAAACTCCCACGAGCCCTCGAGCCCCGATGAAGGGTCTAGAGCTGGTCCAGTGTTCCACGACCAGGACGAAAACCGCATTGTTCCTCCTGAATCCGAGGTTCGACTAACCGAATCCTCCTCTCCTGAAATAGACTTTCCCAGGGAGGCTGACGAGTGGGATCACCCTATAGTTGGAGCACACCCTCCGGTCCCCCTTTTTAAACAGGAGAACCACCGTCTGCCAGTCCAGAGGTTCTGTCCTCGACTGCCATGTGGTGTTACAGAGATGAGTCAACCAAGACAGTCCCTGCACATCCAGAGACTCAGGGCGAATCTCGTCCACCCCCGGTGCCTTGCCACCGAGGACCTTACCGACCACCTCGGTGACTTCAGCTTGGGTGATGGATGAGTCCACCTCTGAGACCTCAGTCCACCTCTAAGACCTCAGTCCACCTCTGGGACCTCAGTCCACCTCTGGGACCTCAGTCCACCTCTGAGACCTCAGTCCACCTCTGAGACCTCAGTCCACCTCTGAGACCTCAGACCACCTCTGGGACCTCAGTCCACCTCTGAGACCTCAGTCCACCTCTAAGACCTCAGTCCACCTCTGAGACCTCAGTCCACCTCTAAGACCTCAGTCCACCTCTGAGACCTCAGTCCACCTCTGGGACCTCAGTCCACCTCTGAGACCTCAGTCCACCTCTGAGACCTCAGTCCACCTCTGGGACCTCAGTCCACCTCTGGGACCTCAGTCCACCTCTGAGACCTCAGTCCACCTCTGGGACCTCAGTCCACCTCTGAGACCTCAGCCTCTGCTCCCTCCACAGAAGACGTGGCGACAGGATTGAGGAGGTCCCTGAAGTCTTCCTTCCACCGTCCTATAATGTCCCCAGTTGAGGTCAGCAGCTCCTCCTCCACTGTAAACAATGTTGGCAGAGACCTACTTTCCCCTCCTGAGGCGCCGGACGGTTTGCCAGAATTTCCTCGAGGCCGACCGATAGTCCTCCTCCATGGCCTCCTGGACTCCTCCAGACCCAGTTTTTGCCTCCAGAGCCACTCGGGCTGCAGTTCGCTTGGCCTGCCGGTACCCGTCAGCTGCTTCTGGAGTCCCATGAGCCACCAGGGCTCGATAGGACTCCTTCTTCAGCTTGACAGCAGCCCTTACTTCCTGTGTCCACCACCGAGTTCGGGGGTTGCTGCCATGACAGCACCAGAGACCTTTCGACCACAGCTCCGGGCAGCTGCTTCGACAATGGAGATGGAGAACATGGTCCACTGGACTCCATGTCCCCAGCCTCCCTCGGGACATGAGAGAAGCTCTCCCGGAGGTGGGAGTTGAAAACCCTGCTGACAGAGGGTTCCACCAGACGTTCCCAGCAGACCCTTACAACACGTTTGGGTCTGCCAAGTCTGTCCGGTTTCCTCCTCCGCCAGAGAATCCAACTCACCACCAGGTGGTGATCGGTCGACAGCTCTGCTCCTCTCTTCACCCGAGTGTCCAAGACAGAAGGTCAGAGGTCAGATGACACGACAACAAAGTCGATCATCGACCTCCGACCTAGGGTGTCCTGGTGCCAAGTGCACTTACGGAGCCCCCTGTGCTCCAACATGGTGTTCGTTATGGACAAACTGTGGCTAGCACAGAAGTCCAATAACAGAACACCACTCGGGTTCAGATCAGGGAGGCCGATCCAGATACCCCCTACCAGGTCTCACTGTTTCTGTCCACGTGGGCGTTGAAGTCCCCCAGTAGAACCATGGAGTCCCCAGTCGGAGCACTGTCCAGCACCCTTCCCAGGGACTCCAAGAAGGCCGGGTACTCTGCACTGCTGTTCGGCCCATAAGCCGAGACAACAGTGAGGCACCTGTCCCCGACCCGAAGGACCAGGGACTCGACCCTCTGGTTCACTGGGGTGAACTCCAACTAGTGCTGACGGTTCACAAACGAGTTGTTTATTTGAACGGCTCTTTTAAGTGATCGATAGGAAGCGGTTCAGTCACGGTTGGGAGCCGCTCATTTGTCGTGTTTCCTTCAGTGTCACCTATAGACAAATTCTACCAGACTGTCACGTGACTTCCACGTGTTTCCTGCATGCTGGAAGCATCTCAGGCGACTCAGTTGTCCACGCTTCACGTGATTGTAAGAACTGGCAGGCGCTGTGGAGCTTACAGAGCTAACAAGTTCCACATTCTCCATTGGAAACCACGGCAGTTCTGCGAGTGTGGGACATTTAATTGGAATTACTGGACTGGAGTTTCCACATTTGCCACTTGCTTTATCTACGTGGAGGAGTTTTTCTTTTGTTTTTGCGTTGGAAACAAAATTCATAAAATGAGTCAAAGAAAGCGGAGCAGTGTTTGGAAGCACTTTACTGGGGATGACAAGCAAAGGAAAGCGCAGTGCAATATTAGCAAAAAACCCATCTCATTTAAGTCCAGATCAACGAATAATTTGCACGGCTATTTGAGAACAACACCCAGCAGTCACGTCAGACGTCACGGAAGGACGTCCTGTCTCCGGCTGGAATGGGGGGGATGTCTCCTCCTTCCACCACTGATTCAGCAGCGCCAGGCCGCCCTCCCTTCAGCACCAGCATCACCCGGCGCTCCCTCAGACACCTCTGAGCCCACATCAGGATCCAGCCTAGAACCTTCCTGTCACTAGAACCAAACATACATCTCTCAGTACAGTTTTGCCACAGCTGCACTGACCCCACTGGAGGGCAAAACTCGATGAAGAACTCGCCTGAATGATTGCCACTGACTTCCAGCCATTTTCCATTGTGGAAGATTGTGGATTTAAAAGGTTCTGTGATGCACTCAACCCCTCGTACAGTCTACCAAGTAGAAAGATCATATCCAACAAGATCCTGTGTATGAGAGGAAGCAGCATCATGAAAGAAACAGCCTGGCAGGGAAGCTCCGGAGTTCTGCAGCGGACTGGGACGTTGATAAAAAAGTGGTTTCCTGCTGAACCGACAATGCTGACAACATAGCAAAAGCCATCCAAATCACAGGACGGCCCCACCTGCCATGTCTGGCACACTCCATAAACCTTCCAGAGGCCATCAGATCTCAGCAACAATCCTGGACAAGGTGAAGGCAGCAGTGGAATGCCTCCACAGAAGCACGGTGGGAGCTCCGGAGCTCAGAGAAACAGCTCCAAACGAACATGAGTGTACTGCGGCCCAAACCGCGGTTTCTCGTCAACAAAAGCCCCATCCTCTCCACCCTGGCGGTCACACCTCTACTGCCAAACGAACGGACAGTTGTTGAGGACATGTGCACCATCCTGAAGCCATTGTAGAGAGGGATGCAGGCCAGCTGCTCAGCAGTGGATTTCCTGATACTTCATCTTCAGATACCTGCGTTAAAAAGAGTAATATATCACATAGTATAAGTGCAACCGCGTCACTCTAATAATATTCACTATGTTCTCACCAGCTTTATGACTGCCTCCAAGCTCATCTGCTGTCCAGGGGACTGCAAAGAACCGCCGCTGGTTCTCACTAAAGGGGGACAACTCAGCCCCTCCCGTCCACACCGTCCCATCACCCCCTCCCGTCCACACTGTCCCTCCTCACTTCCCATGGTCAACTCATCTGACTGAGGAGAAACCGCTGAGCTCAGAACAGAGACTGGAGGACAGCCATGTTTTCTCACGTCACTGAAGACATTCTGTCAATGAAAAGTGGGACATTCAGCTCATTTCAACACCAGCTTTATTGATTCATCTGTGACACTGAAGGAGAATAATGGAGGAAAAAACAAGGTCACCGTTCTGGACGAAAGACTAAAAACTCAAATTTATAAAGGCAACATAAAGACAGAAAAGTACAACACTTAAACTCGGGAAGGTTTTTTCTTCTGGCGTAAAGGAGACTGAACGTTCCATCTTCTGAGGCCAGGAGTTCTGAAACAGAGGGGGAGTGAGAGACAGACAGAACAGCTGAATCAGCAATGAAATGGAAGAGAACGAAGAATTCATGTCGTTCATTTGATCATCTCCAGTTAGTCAATATAGAGCAGCTGTAGAGTCACTATAGAGGAGCTATAGAGCAGCTGTAGAGTCACTATAGAGGAGCTATAGAGCAGCTGTAGAGTCACTATAGAGCAGCTGTAGAGTCACTATAGAGCAGCTGTAGAGCCACTATAGAGCAGCTGTAGAATCACTATAGAGCAGCTGTAGAATCACTATAGAGCAGCTGTAGAGCCACTATAGAGCAGCTGTAGAGTCACTATAGAGCAGCTGTAGAGTCACTATAGAGCAGCTGTAGAATCACTATGGAGCAGCTGTAGAATCACTATGGAGCAGCTGTAGAGCCACTATAGAGCAGCTGTAGAGTCACTATAGAGCAGCTGTAGAATCACTATAGAGGAGCTGTAGAGCCACTATAGAGGAGCTGTAGAGTCACTATAGAGCAGCTGTAGAGTCACTATAGAGCAGCTGTAGAGCCACTATAGAGCAGCTGTAGAGTCACTATAGAGCAGCTGTAGAATCACTATAGAGCAGCTGTAGAGTCACTATAGAGCAGCTGTAGAATCACTATAGAGGAGCTGTAGAGCCACTATAGAGGAGCTGTAGAGCCACTATAGAGGAGCTGTAGAGCCACTATAGAGCAGCTGTAGAGTCACTATAGAGCAGCTGTAGAGTCACTATAGAGCAGCTGTAGAGCCACTATAGAGCAGCTGTAGAGCCACTATAGAGCAGCTGTAGAGTCACTATAGAGCAGCTGTAGAGTCACTATAGAGCAGCTGTAGAGTCACTATAGAGCAGCTGTAGAGTCACTATAGAGCAGCTGTAGAGCCACTATGGAGCAGCTGTAGAGCCACTATAGAGGAGCTGTAGAGTCACTATAGAGCAGCTGTAGAGTCACTATAGAGCAGCTGTAGAATCACTATAGAGGAGCTGTAGAGCCACTATAGAGGAGCTGTAGAGTCACTATAGAGCAGCTGTAGAATCACTATAGAGGAGCTGTAGAGCCACTATAGAGGAGCTGTAGAGCCACTATAGAGCAGCTGTAGAGCCACTATAGAGCAGCTGTAGAGTCACTATAGAGCAGCTGTAGAGCCACTATAGAGGAGCTGTAGAGTCACTATAGAGCAGCTGTAGAGTCACTATAGAGCAGCTGTAGAGTCACTATGGAGCAGCTGTAGAGCCACTATAGAGGAGCTGTAGAGTCACTATAGAGCAGCTGTAGAGTCACTATAGAGCAGCTGTAGAATCACTATAGAGGAGCTGTAGAGCCACTATAGAGGAGCTGTAGAGTCACTATAGAGCAGCTGTAGAATCACTATAGAGGAGCTGTAGAGCCACTATAGAGGAGCTGTAGAGCCACTATAGAGCAGCTGTAGAGCCACTATAGAGCAGCTGTAGAGTCACTATAGAGCAGCTGTAGAGTCACTATAGAGCAGCTGTAGAGCCACTATAGAGGAGCTGTAGAGTCACTATAGAGCAGCTGTAGAGTCACTATAGAGGAGCTGTAGAGTCACTATAGAGGAGCTGTAGAGTCACTATAGAGCAGCTGTAGAGTCACTATAGAGCAGCTGTAGAGTCACTATAGAGCAGCTGTAGAGTCACTATAGAGCAGCTGTAGAGTCACTATAGAGCAGCTGATGGACTACTGATGCTCTATAAAAAGGTGTCTTACTGCTGTTGGTTGGATCGCTTGTGAAGAAGACTGGACTCCTCAGAAGCACCTGTGAAGAAGAAGCCTCCGTTTAAAATCCAGCAGCTGTCAGTGTGGTGCTCAGGAAGACCAATGAGAGCAGCTCACTTGTTCCCTGGTCACTGAAGATGGCACTGAGTCCCTCTTCAAAGGTCAGGTTGATGTTGACACCTGGGTGACAGAGATGGGGATTCGTTATCAGCTCGAACAAACACGGCTCCAGGAAGCCTGCTTCAGCTTTTACTCTTTCAGGTCAGCTGGTTTCCTCCAGGTTTTCTTTTCGCTGATGCTTCTGGAAACACTGGCGTGAAAAGACCTACAGAGTCCAGTTATCATCATCCACTAAGGCTGTTTATTCTGACACCTGTTTATTAAGGACTTTTCATGCTAGTCAGTTGCAAAAGACATTGACAGGTGATAAAAGAAACACACAGGGCTCTTAGTTTGAAATTCCTGCAAGTAAAGTAACCACACTAATGCGTTAACGGATACCTGATGGTTTGGATCTCCAGGACATCTGGACAGAAGTACATCTCATGAGTTTTCATCAGTAACTGTTTCTGCCAGTTTTTGTTGTTAGAGATGAAAAAAATCTGTCTGATGTGGTCCGCCCTTCTGCCTGTGTTTGTGTTTGTGTGTGTGTGTGTGTGTGTGTGTGTGTGTGTGTGTGTGTGTGTGTGTGTACCTTTGGGTGTGCTGATGGCTCGGTCGATCGCAGTCTTCCTGGTGATCACTGGAAACAGACAGGAAGTGAGTGAGGAGCCTGTTCTCCTCCAGCCCCTGCACTCCTCCTGAGGGAGGCTGAGGAAGACCCAGGATGCACCAGAACCCAGAACCAGAACCCAGAACCCAGAACCGCTCTCATAAACCCAGCGGGTCAGAGGTCAGAGACAGAGACAGATCACAGCTGCCAAACGTCCTGCTGCTGGACGACAGAGTCCTCATCCAAGATGGCCGCACTGTGAGCTCCAGTGCATTGGTTTGTCCGGTGTGTGTGTGTGTGTGTGTGCGTGTGTGTGTGGTCCCCACCTGTTCCCTCCAGAGGGATGGACTTGGACAGGGCTGCTGCTGGCTCCTCCCTCTGAGGTTTGCGCTGACGACTGGAGACGGACAGCGCGATGAGACGGATTATCCTGAGACAGAGCGGCGGCGGCGGCGGCGGCGGCGGCGGCGGCGGCGGCGGCGGGCCGTCCTCCTACCAGTCAGTGAGCGGCGCTCTGCAGGTGGGGCCGTCTGGACGGGGGGGCTGCGGCGTGGCGAAGCTGAAGGGCCTGAGCGGCCGGCGCCCGGCTGGAGAGCCCTGAGGGGAGCAGACGGTTAGCAGCAGCTGTCCAACACGAGGCCGGCTTCACTCCGCCGGCCGCAGACAGCCTGCTGACGGACAGCGAAGCCGGGCCGTGTGGCGTGCTGCCAGGAAGCCGGCTCTACCTGTGCACTGGCAGGCTGAACTGCCAGGCTCTCCATCTGCTCCTGCAGCTCCCTCTGCTGCTCGGCCGTCCTCAGGGCGAACTCCACCTCGGCCGCCAGCCGCTCGTCCCCGGACAGGACGTCCCGCAGCTCGTGGCGGTGGTCCTGCATGGTGGCCTGCAGGAAGGACATCAGCTCCCGCAGCGCCGGGAGAGCGCCGCTGCTCCAGCAGCGCCTTCAGGCTGACCACCAGCGGCACCGTGTTCTGGACGAAGGCCTTCTTCTGGACCTGGGGGGGACGGGGGGGGGGCAGAGGGCGGGGTGGCAGAGGGGGGACAGAAGGGGGGAGCGGCGCCGTCACCAAAGCTCCCCCGACCCGGACAGCCTGGGCGTGGCCACTCACCTGGGACACCACCTTCTTGTGAGCGGCCTGCAGGACGGCCTTGGCCATGCTGGGCGCGCCCCCCCCCTCCTCCACGTCCTCCGACGCGGCGCCCCCTGCTGGGCCGCACGCCGCCTGCAGCTTCATCTCCTTCAGGCTCAGGATGGCGAAGGTCTCGGACAGGATGTCTGCTCCGTCGGCGTCCAGAGGAAGCTCCTCGTCCGCAAAGGGAGCTGCGGAGGACAGTCCACACCGGGACCAGGTCTCAGAGGGACAAACTGTCCACAGGACACACAGACGTCCACAACGTCCCCGACTCGGCCCGGCGCTCTCTGGTTCTGGGGAGTCTCACCGAGGACGGTCTGGTTGATCTTGCTGGACACGTTGAAGCGCTGGGCGTCGGTGAAGTGCTGCAGCAGGAAGCGGTAGATCCTGAAGCGCTGGTCCCGGAGCTCCGCTCCTTTCAGGGAGAACCGGGTCCTGTCCCTGGATCGCAGAGGACCGGGGGTCAGCCAGGGCCCGCTGAGGGAGCGGGGGGGGGGGGGTCCTACCTGTCGCTCTGGGGGAAGCGGTTGTAGGTCTTGTGCCGGCTGTAGGAGTTGAAGTAGAAGATGCACTCGATGAAGTGCTGGCTGAACATCTCCGGGTTCTTCTTCAGCAGCAGGTGCAGCAGGCAGAACTCACTCAGCCTGAAAGACCAGCAGCAGGGCTTCAGTAACCCTCCTCCCTCCGGGGACCGCACAGACCCCCAGGGCCTCCAGCGGCAGACCCCCAGTCACCCCATTGGGTAAACAACCCCCCCACAGTCCAACATGAGGCCCTTGTTAATCTGCGAGGTTTGACTGCTCCGTTCTTCTCACCACGATGTTCTACGGTCCTCCTCAGAACACTTGACCTTCCTGCTTCTACAGCCGAGTTCATTTCTATTTCATGTTCTCTGGAACATTTAGTTTCACTCTAATTGTTTACTCCAGATTCTCTCCTGCACCAGGAGGGGGCTTGGGGGGGCTGGGGGGCTCCTTTGGTCCTGGCTCTTGCAGGTCTGGCCTGTTTGGTTCTGACCCTGTGGTCCCTCTGGTTCCGGCCTTTCTGGCCCTCAGTCCGGGACGGGGTGCGACCTGCCTGGAGCTGCTGCTTTCGGATCCACACACACTCCGACACGCACGGCCAGCATGGGCATGATGGGCATGAAGTGTGTATGGACCACATGGGTCCTGGGGACACACGCCGCTGAAGGAGGCTGAAAAAGCAGGCGGGTTACCTGGCGATGGCCGGGACCGGATCCACCAGAGTCACCATGAAGTGGAAGAACAGGGGGCCCTTCCACTTCACAAACTCCTCCTGGAGAAAAGAAGAGAGAGAAAAGGTCAAAGGTTCCTGGTCCAGAGCTGCTGGCGCTGCCGGCAGCGGTCTCAGTGCGGCCACCGCCCGACCCCTCCAGTACTCTGGGTCTACTCTCTTCTTCTCTGGTGCTACATGCTAATGCTAACGCTGACTTGAAGAATGCAGGACTCAGTCCAGTTACCGTCTCAGAGGACATCCTGTCAGCTCTCAGACGAGACCCCGTTCCTTCACACCACAGCCTCAGGTGGACTGAGAAGCCCCGCCCCCTCACCTGCAGCAGGTTGGTCAGCATGATGAGCGTCTGCTCCCTGATGACGGCCTCGCCGTCCCGCAGACAGGCCGAGACGTTGGGGATGTAGTGGTCCACCATGTTGGTGTAGCGGACGCACAGGTCGCACAGCACCACCACCACGTTGTTCCGCACCGCCACCTCCGGGCCCACCTCCAGCTCCCGCGCCAGCACCGGCAGGAACCTCTGGACCAGCTGGTCCTGCTGCAGGCACAGCTTCCCTGAGGGGGGGCAGCGGGGGGACCAGAGGGGGACGGGGGTCAGGGGGACAGCGGGGGGACCAGAGGGGGACGGGGGCCAGGGGGACAGCAGGGACCAGAGGGGGACGGGGGTCAGGGGGACAGCGGGGGGACCAGAGGGGGACGGGGGCCAGGGGGACAGCGAGGGGACCAGAGGGGGACGGGGGTCAGGGGGACAGCGAGGGGACCAGAGGGGGACGGGGGTCAGGGGGACAGCGGGGGGACCAGAGGGGGACGGGGGCCAGGGGGACAGCGGGGGACCAGAGGGGGACGGGGGTCAGGGGGACAGCGGGGGGACCAGAGGGGGAAGGGGGTCAGGGGGACAGCAGGGACCAGAGGGGGACGGGGGTCAGGGGGACAGCGGGGGGACCAGAGGGGGACGGGGGTCAGGGGGACAGCGGGGGGACCAGAGGGGGACGGGGGTCAGGGGGACAGCAGTGGAACCAGAGGGGGACGGGGGTCAGGGGGACAGCGGGGGGACCAGAGGGGGACGGGGGTCAGGGGGACAGCGGGGGGACCAGAGGGGGACGGGGGCCAGGGGGACAGCGGGGGGACCAGAGGGGGACGGGGGTCAGGGGGACGGCGGGGGGACCAGAGGGGGACGGGGGTCAGGGGGACAGCAGTGGAACCAGAGGGGGACGGGGGTCAGGGGGACAGCGGGGGGACCAGAGGGGGACGGGGGTCAGGGGGACAGCGGGGGGACCAGAGGGGGACGGGGGTCAGGGGGACAGCAGGGGGACCAGAGGGGGACGGGGGTCAGGGGGACAGCGGGGGGACCAGAGGGGGACGGGGGTCAGGGGGACAGCAGTGGAACCAGAGGGGGACGGGGGTCAGGGGGACAGCGGGGGGACCAGAGGGGGACGGGGGCCAGGGGGACAGCGGGGGGACCAGAGGGGGACGGGGGCCAGGGGGACAGCGGGGGGACCAGAGGGGGACGGGGGTCAGGGGGACAGCGGGGGGACCAGAGGGGGACGGGGGTCAGGGGGACAGCAGTGGAACCAGAGGGGGACGGGGGTCAGGGGGACAGCGGGGGGACCAGAGGGGGACGGGGGTCAGGGGGAAGCAGGGACCAGAGGGGGAAGGGGGTCAGGGGGACAGCGGGGGGACCAGAGGGGGACGGGGGTCAGGGGGACAGCGGGGGGACCAGAGGGGGACGGGGGTCAGGGGGACAGCAGGGACCAGAGGGGGACGGGGGGCAGGGGGACAGCGGGGGGACCAGAGGGGGACGGGGGGCAGGGGGACAGCGGGGGGACCAGAGGGGGACGGGGGTCAGGGGGGCAGCGGGGGGACCAGAGGGGGACGGGGGTCAGGGGGACAGCAGTGGAACCAGAGGGGGACGGGGGTCAGGGGGACAGCGGGGGGACCAGAGGGGGACGGGGGTCAGGGGGAAGCAGGGACCAGAGGGGGAAGGGGGTCAGGGGGACAGCGGGGGGACCAGAGGGGGACGGGGGTCAGGGGGACAGCGGGGGGACCAGAGGGGGACGGGGGTCAGGGGGACAGCAGGGACCAGAGGGGGACGGGGGTCAGGGGGACAGCGGGGGGACCAGAGGGGGACGGGGGTCAGGGGGACAGCGGGGGGGACCAGAGGGGGACGGGGGTCAGGGGGACAGCGGGGGGACCAGAGGGGGACGGGGGGCAGGGGGACAGCAGTGGAACCAGAGGGGGACGGGGGTCAGGGGACAGCGGGGGGACCAGAGGGGGACGGGGGTCAGGGGGAAGCAGGGACCAGAGGGGGAAGGGGGTCAGGGGGACAGCGGGGGGACCAGAGGGGGACGGGGGTCAGGGGGACAGCGGGGGGACCAGAGGGGGACGGGGGTCAGGGGGACAGGGGCACAGCGTGACCACGGGGCAGGACAGCAGGATGGCAGGACGTGGGGACAGGGGGACGGGTGGAGGACAGCTTACCCAGCGTCAGCACTCCGTGGGCCCGGACCCGGGTGGGCAGGGCGTTGGGTCTGAACTGGGACAGAGGCTGGGAGGCCGGCAGCTCCACATCACTTCCTGGAAAGCAGCGACACAACCCGTTGGTACGTCCCACATGTCTACACACGGGACAAGAGCCTCCTGCCGAGGAGCCTCTGAGCAGGACTGCAGCTGCTGAAGTCACAGATGGAAGAGCTCCTCCAGGTGAGTCACAGGAGGACACGAGGACAGACAGACTGACGGACAGGCTGAGGCTCTGCGCTGGGGAGCATGGATGGATCCCAGGTGACCACCAGGTGGCGCTGCTGAAAGCACGGAGTCTTCCCTTCACGCATGTGCATGTATACCACCAGTGTCACCTGTGACCCCTGGGTGACCCTAGAAAGGTGTTAGGATCCAGGGTCACTTCAGGTTCGGCTCCTACAGAATCTTCTCTCGTGACCACGAGAGTTCTGAGAGACAGAGCGCTCTGGCGGTCATCCTGCTGACCGCCAGAAGGCGGCGCTGAAAGCACTGAATGGCTAATAGCAGCATGGCGGTGGCGTCCACGAGCCAGAGGAGCAGAGCCTCCACCATCCTCCGCCGTAAACAGCTGGTCAGACGTTCCAACGGCCGGGGGAGCAGCCATGAGGCCATGAGGCCCGTCAGGTCTGACAGACCAGAGCCGGGCCCTGAGGAGACCGCGGGACGCCAGGACCCAGAGGACAAGAGACGGGCGCAGGCGGCTGAAATGAGCTTCCTCCGTAGGGGGGCTGGGCTCCCTCAGGGACAGGGGGAGGAGCTACGTCACCAGGGGGAGGAGCTACATCACCGGGGGGAGGAGCTACGTCACTGGGGGGAGGAGCTACGTCACCGGGGGAGGAGCTACGTCACCGGGGGGAGGAGCTACGTCACCGGGGAGGAGCTACATCACCAGGGGAGGAGCTACATTACCAGGGGAGGAGCTACATTACCAGGGGGAGGAGCTACATCACCGGGGGAGGAGCTACATTACCAGGGGAGGAGCTACATCACCGGGGAGGAGCTACATCACCGGGGAGGAGCTACGTCACCAGGGTAGGGGCTACATCGCCAGGGGGAGGAGCTACGTCACCGGGGGAGGAGCTACGTCACCGGGGGAGGGGCTACGTCACCGGGGGAGGGGCTACGTCACCAGGGGGAGGAGCTACATCACCGGGGGAGGAGCTACGTCACCGGGGGAGGGGCTACGTCACCAGGGGGAGGAGCTACATCACCGGGGGAGGAGCTACGTCACCGGGGGAGGAGCTACGTCACTGGGGGGAGGAGCTATGTCACCAGGGGAGGAGCTTGGAGTAGAGTCACTACTCCTCCACATGGAGAGCAGCAGCTGAGGAGGCTCAGCATCTGTTTAGGATGGAGCCTCCTGGACTGCCTGGGGAGGAGGAGACCCAGTGGAGGCCGTTCACCCACCTCTGCAGGGGGGTGCACAGACAGCAGATCTGGCGGGACGCCAGCGGCCCCGGCGGGACGCCAGCGGAATGCCAGCTGTCAGTGGCGCCAGCTTGTCTACAAGCCGCAGGAAAATGACACCGTAGAGCAGGGGTCTCCAAACTGGTCCAGAAAGGGCCGGTGTGGCTGGTATCCCCTGGAAGTGTGCATGGCGGAGGGAACACTCGTGCTCTGTCGGTCAGTCGGGATGAAGCCGAGCCGCCTCCTACCTGCCAGCTGGTCGCGCTGTGACGTGAGGACCGACTCCACCAGCAGCACCGTCCTCCGGCTCACCTGGGCGGGGCACTGCAGCGACGCCACGCCCAGAGTGTGCAGGTGTTTGATCTGGAAGAAAAGCAGGTGCGTGGTGGAGAATCAGGACCGTCCTCCCATAAGGCTTCACTCTCAGCCCTCTTCAACCAGAAACTCCTCCTGGATTCTTTTCACCGGAGCGGTGGTGTAGTGTGCAGAGTCAGAGTGCTCTGCAGGGGGCCGCCCTCACCATCAGGTCCTGGTCCAGGTTCTGAGCTCCGTCTGCACTGAGCAGGATGCCGGCTAAATGAGCCTCGCAGAGGGACAGCAGCTCCCCACAGTGCCGCTTCAGGAAGTCCTGTGGAGGACAGAACTCCGTCAGCCTTTCAGTCAAGACCTGCAGACCCTGGAACCAGCGCCAGCCCGGGTCTGGAGGCCTGTTAGCGAAGAGCAGCTGCTCTGGCTGCTCGGGGACCCGGTCCGGCCGCGGCCTGGCGACTGTACGGTGTGTAGTGACGCTGTTGTCCAACCTGAGTGTGTGTGACGTCCTCACAGCGGCCCAGCTGATGGAGAGTCTCCACAGCAGCAGTGATCAGCTCCAGAGACAAGGAGAAGGTCTTCAGCCAGGACATCAGGTCAGCTGGGGAGGGGGGGGCCTGCATGGTGACATTTATACCAAGAACCACAACCTCCCCGTCCCAGTCTCAGTCCCCCTCCCAGTCCCGTCCCCGTCCCCTCCCAGTCCCGTCCCTTACCGACGAGCCGCTGCTTGGTGTCCTCGTTCAGGTGCGGGGCGATGTCCCCCACCACAGACAGGATGTGGCAGCAGGTGGTCGTCTTCACCTCCTGAGAACTGACACAACAAGCCGGTCCAGGTGAGTCCAGCGTCCCGGTCCTCAGGAAGCGGACATGAGACGGCCGCCATCGGGTCCTGCGTCCCGCTCACCTGACCATGGCGTCCCAGGCGTCCACGATCTTGCCAAAGGGCAGTGTGGGGGAGGAAGCGGCCACCCTGGACAGCAGCAGCCAGGCGCCGGCGGCGTGCTCGGCCTCGGTGTGGGACAGCAGGTTGTCCACGAAGGTCTGGCTGAGCCTGTTCTGCTTGGACCAGATGCCGACGGCCCGGCTGAAGTACCGGCTGGGGACACGGGGAGGACAGGGAGGACGAGGGGAGGACACGGGGAGGACAGGGGGAGGACAGGGGGAGGACAGGGGGAGGACAGGGGGAGGACAGGGAGGACGAGGGGAGGACACGGGGAGGACGGGGAGGACGGGGGGAGGACACGGGGAGGACAGGGAGGACGAGGGGAGGACACGGGGAGGACAGGGAGGACGGGGGGAGGACACGGGGAGGACGGGGGGAGGACGGGGGGAGGACACGGGGAGGACGGGGGAGGACGGGGGAGGACAGGGAGGACGGGGAGGACGGGGAGGACAGGGGGGGGCAGGGGGAGGACAGGGAGGACGGGGGGAGGACAGGGGGAGGACAGGGAGGACGGGGGGAGGACAGGGAGGACGGGGGGAGGACAGGGGGAGGACAGGGGGAGGACAGGGAGGACGGGGGGGGGACAGGGAGGACGGGGGGAGGACACGGGGAGGACAGGGGGAGGACAGGGGGAGGACAGGGAGGACGGGGGGGGGACAGGGAGGACGGGGGGAGGACAGGGGGAGGACAGGGGGAGGACAGGGAGGACGGGGGGAGGACAGGGGGAGGACAGGGGGAGGACAGGGAGGACGGGGGGGGACAGGGAGGACGGGGGGAGGACATGGGGAGGACAGGGGGAGGACAGGGAGGACGGGGAGGACAGGGAGGACGGGGGGGCAGGGGGAGGACAGGGGGAGGACAGGGGGAGGACAGGGAGGACGGGGGGGGGACAGGGAGGACGGGGGGAGGACACGGGGAGGACAGGGGGAGGACAGGGAGGACGGGGGGGGGACAGGGAGGACGGGGGGGGACAGGAGGACGGGGGGGGACAGGGAGGACGGGGGGAGGACGAGGGGAGGACAGGGGGAGGACAGGGGGAGGACAGGGGGAGGACAGGGGGAGGACGGGGACAGGTCCGTCACTGTCAGTCTCACCACCACAGTGTGTGAAGGTGTGTGTTCTGCCGTGGGACACCGACCTGAGGTCCTGGCACTCGCCACTCAGCAGGGACAGCAGGTCCCAGGCCAGCCTCTGGCCGCCGTCCAGGTGAGCGCCGGCCCAGCGGCGCTTCACCTGGCCCAGCAGGACCTGGTCCAGAGCCTCCAGGGCCCGGTCCTGCACCGAGCTCTCGCAGTCCGCCACGGCGGGGAGCACGCCGTGCAGCCACGCCCTCTGCACCGCGCCGCTGTCCGCTCTGGCCTGCAGGGGGCGCCGTGCGGGGACATGGAGGAGGACCCGTCAGGACCGCGAGGGACGGAGGACAGCCGGCCGGGGGACACTCACACTCAGCAGCTCGCCCACACACTGCAGGGCCTTCTTCTTCACCGACACCGCCGGGTCCCGGCAGCGCTCCCACAGCGCCTGCAGGTGGTCCTGGCTCAGGGGGATCACGGCGTGCTTCAGCAGGCCCAGCAGCGCCTGGACACACACGGCAGTGTTTCCACGCCGAGCCCGGCAGACCCGACGCCGGGCGGCGGGACGCAGCGCCGTACCTGCAGCGCCGCCCTCCTCACGCCGGTCCTGGAGTCCCGGACCCGCCGCAGCAGCAGGGCCACGTTCTCCTTAGCTGAGACACAAACGGGGACAGGCGCCGTCAGCCCCGGCCGGCCGTGTCCCCCCCCCCGCGTCCCGAGGGGACTCACCGTCCTCAGCGGAGCTGCCGGCGCTGCTCAGCTCCACGGTCCTGAAGGGCAGGCTGCCGTAGGTCTTCAGAGAACTGAGGGTTTCTGGGAAACCAATCACGGGTCAGCCGTCTGTCAGGACGCTGTGACCACACACACACTCACCAACACTCAGAAGCAGTGTGGAAACACCGTCTCCAGGCACACACTCAGGAACACACATCTTCCCTTCACGGCTAACACCGGTCTGCCTCCGGAGCAGCGAGCTGCAGACCGCCACATCAGAAAACCGTCCTACTGCGTCTCGCTGTTCTAACGTCTCCCGTGAAGACCACGGCGCCGCCTGCCGTCACTTCCAGCTGTGAAAACTAGATCTGCCTCCCGGTCAGCCGCTGCGGGTGTAGCACGGCTGCAGCAGCAGCTGGAGACAGGCCAGCAGCCAAACCTTCACACACACTGCTAACACACACCTCCAGTGACGTTGCTGTCCAACACGGTCTGGGTCCCAGCTGGACAGAGAGACAGAACAATCAGCTTTAATGGACACATTCAGAGACGCTGCAGGCACAGCAGGAGCTGCAGCAGGACGTGTCCTGAAGCAGACGTCCGTCCAAACCAGAGACATGTCTCAGACTACTGGGTTTTCAGCATTAAAGAAAAAATGAATCAATGTGCTCAGAACGCTGCCGAGATGGTCAATTAAGAAGAGCTGAGTCTGTGTGTGTGTGTGTGTGTGTGTGTGTGTGTGTGTGTCTCACTGGCACAGAACAGGCTGTGGACGGCCTGGGTGACGTTGAGGGACGGCAGCTCCAGGCACTGAGCCAGGCAGGACAGGGCGTGTCCCTGCACGGTGGGCGACTCGTCCGCCCGGCGAGCGAACAGCAGGTCCTGGATCAGGAAGCGGTGCTGCAGGAAGCGGGCCAGCTCCGGGTCCATCCCGTCCTCCGGCTTCCTCTCCGGCTGCTCCAGCAGCACCATCAGCACGTCCACCGAGAACAGGCGGTGCACCATCTGCAGACCGGCAGCACACAGCGAGCCCTCACTCCGCCGCCAGGCGCCAGGCGCCGTCCAGGGAGCGGCTGGCGGCTGGCGGCGGGCGGCGGGCGGCTGGCGGCGGGCGGCGGGGCGCCGGGCGGCGGGCGGCTGGCGGCGGGCGGCGGGGGCGCCGGGCGGCGGGGCTCCTCCGGTACCTTGGAGTGTCTGGAGAAGCTGAAGAGCCACTGGATGAAGAGGCCGTAGTCTGAGTTGGTCATGTGAGCCGTCAGCTGGCCCACCGCCTGAGCCCCGTGGCTGCGGAACTCGCTCTTCTCCACCATCTGCACTCCCAGGAGACCACACAGGCTTTAGATACAGCACAGCACCACCCGAACACCACCCAGACACCCAGACACCACCCAGACACCACCCAGAAACCACCCACACACCACCCGAACACCACCCAGACACCACCCAGACACCCAGACACCACCCAGACACCACCCGAACACCACCCACACACCAACCATCTGCACTCCCAGGAGACGACACAAGCTTTAGATACAGCACAGCACCACCCAGACACCACCACCACCCGAACACCACCTCTAAACGGCGCTGAGTGCAGATGGAGGCTCACCTGGAAGCACAGGTGCTGCAGCAGGACGTGCAGCAGAGGTCGAGTCGGCTCCTTCAGCTCCTCCACCAGGTGACTGCACACAAGGGAAAGCCAGGAGGCTGCAGGGCGGATCTACTGCCCCCTGCAGGACGGATCTACTGCCCCCTGCAGGGCGGATCTACTGCCCCCTGCAGGACGGATCTACTGCCCCCTGCAGGACGGATCTACTGCCCCCTGCAGGACGGATCTACTGCCCCCTGCAGGGCGGATCTACTGCCCCCTGCAGGACGGATCTACTGCCCCCTGCAGGACGGATCTACTGCCCCCTGCTGGACGGATCTACTGCCCCCTGCAGGACGGATCTACTGCCCCCTGCAGGACGGATCTACTGCCCCCTGCTGGACGGATCTACTGCCCCCTGCAGGGCGGCTCTACTGCCCCCTGCAGGACGGATCTACTAAAGTGGCGTCTGACGACAACAACAAGACAGAGGAGAAGCGGCGAGCTGGCAGGATGAAGGCGACAAGACGGAGTTCGGTATGGAACCACTTTAAGTTGGTTCATGACGACAAAGACGCCAAATGCACAATCTGTGGAAGTATTTTAAAGTACAACTCCGCCACAACTTCGCTAAATCATCAGCTCAACCCGTCTCATTCAGCCGAGCTGCGAGGAGCGAGCAGCTCAGCCTGCTGTCAGCTGTCAGCGCAGCGCTGGGACGACGAGTGCTCGTATCTTGAAAAAAATAGATAAGTCTCACACTTTGCAGTGAGGAGCACCATGGCGTGATGTTTCACTTTAGTTTATGGGCACATCCGTTATTCTCAGGGATGTTTTTAGTTGTTTACAGGCAGCCTGTGTTTTAATGTAAAAGGTGCTAATAGTCCAATCCGTATTCAGATTCAGAGGGACATTCAGCTTCGCAGGAAGATAGCCGCTTATCAATTAATCGATAATTGATCGATAAGATGAAACAACTATCGATTAATGAATTCCTCAATAATTTGCATCCCTATTTCCTGCAGTGACGAAGAACAAACCGTTCATTCTTCTAATGCATATAATGACTACATCACATTGTTTGTCCTGTTTTCTACCAGAAGAAGTAAAAAAACAGAATATTAAGGCAAAAACACGACAGATTTTATTTTGAAGTGACTTATTTTGGAACACGTATCGCGTTTCCTTCCGGCGCCGACTTGCTTCTGTCTGGATTGACCCGGTAGGGCTGCGGCGTGCGGACAAATAGGATCCTTGTGGAAAGAGACCGGAGCTCCGCAGAGGCTCCGGAGCCGGACCGGAGCCGGGCCGGACCGCGACCAGACCGGAGCCGGACCGCAGCCGGACCGCAGCCGGACCGCAGCCGGACCGCAGCCGGACCGGGGCCGGACCAGAGCCAGACCGGGGCCGGGGCCGGACCGGGGCTGGACCAGGGCCGGTGTGCATCCGGGGTGCTGCTGCCGGCGGCAGACGGACCAGCTGCTGCCTGCAGCCTCAGCAGAGGCTCACATGAAGCATGAGGACCAGTGGAATCATTCCAGACTCAGGCTGCTTTCACAGCGACTAGTCCTAGAGCGGTTCGGTTCAGACATAAATTATTCATAAACGTCGCAGCTGTCAACTAGTTCGGTTCATTCACACCACTTGTTTTTGCAGATGAACTCTCCACTATGACCCTCCTGCCCCTTGGTGGCGCTGTTCACACAATAGTGTGTTTTGGGTGATGGAAGTGAACCCTGATTGGCCAGCGTGTGTTGCTACGGAAGCCTCCGCCGACCAAAAAGCCTTCTCCACAACAGAGCGGACAGGACCGAGGCCGGTCAACGTTCACACCAGCAGCAGACCGCACCGGGACCGCACCGAGACCGTACCAGGACCGCACCGAGACCGTACCAGGACCGTACCGAGACCGCACCGAGACCGCACCGAGACCGCACCGAGACCGCACCGAGACCGCACCGAGACCGTACCGAGACCGCACCGAGACCGTACCGAGACCGCACCGAGACCGCACCGAGACCGCACCGAGACCGCACCGAGACCGCACCGAGACCGCCTCCTCGAGGAGGTCTCGGTACGGTTCTTTGTCCCGGACCAAAACTAACTGGTCCGCTTTCACACCAGCGCATACGAACCGACCCTGCAGGAGTTGGGGACTCTGGTCCGCTTCCAGCGGACCACATGCTGCAGGTGTGAAAGCAGCCTGAGTCTGACCCCCTCAGTCCTCCTCAGGCCAGGCAGACATGAAGTAACAACGCCGCACACTGGGACTGCAGGACATCCTGGACATCCAGGACCTGCTGGGTCTCCAGGACCTGCTGGGTCTCCAGGACCTGCTGGGTCTCCAGGACCTGCTGGGTCTCCAGGACCTGCTGGGTCTCCAGGACTTGCTGGGTCTCTGCTCAGTGACAGTGGGTGTTTGAGTAAAGTGCAGGCTGTACCAGACGAAGCGGAGAGCCTGGTGCCGGGCGGCGAGGACGGGCTGGCTGGGGACCAGCAGGCTGGGTCTTCCTCGGTTCACCTTCTTCATCATCAGGATGACGTAGAGCAGCTGCTGCAGCACCGTCCTCAGAGTCTGCACCGCACACAAGGACAGGCTGACGGTTACCACGGCAACAACAAGCACAGGTCCAGAACAACACCAGGGTCTGAATGGCTCCGGTCCGGACTCAGAGCTCCGGCCCGGCTCCATGGTGTGGGTGTTGGGTTCCGTGGTGCGGTACCTCCTTGGGGTCTCCGTGCCGGGGGGAGCAGAGCCGCTGGAGGCCGTGGAACGCCATGTGAGGAAGGCTGCTCAGCTCCCGGACGTCTCTGCAGAAACATGGCGGTGAGCTCCGGGCCGGCGGACGGCGCCGCCCAGAGGACAGAACACTCACTGCACGTCCGCAAAGCTCAGCTCCCCGACCGCCGGCTCCAGGTACAGCAGCTGGGCGAAGGCCTGCGGAGACGAGGCTTGCTCAGTGGCACTGCGGGCGGAGGGGGCGGAGCCTGGGCCGGAACCCACCTGGGAGCAGGTGCTGACGGTCTGCTGCCGCTCCTTCAGGGGAAACGCCTCCAGCAGGCGCAGCAGGCTCTGGACCAGGACCACCACCCCCTCTCGGATCTGCAGCAGGTCCTGCCCGGAGAAATGAGGCTCCTCCTCCTCCTCCTCCTCCTCCTCATTGGCCTCGTCCAGCTCCGCCTGCAGACCACAGTGACTCCCACCCTCATCCACTCATCCACTCATCCACTCACCAGTCCAGAGCTCCTGCAGGGGTCTCTGGCTGCGCTGAGCGGACCCTGCCGGCGGTCCTCACCTCCTGGGCGTCCCTCCGTGGCGGTCTGGGCCGCTTGCCGTCCGTCTGGGAGCTCTTCAGGACGTCCTTCTTGCGTTTCTTCCCGCAGGCCTGCGGCCAGCAGTGGGCGCTCAGGTCCGAACACGAGTCCAGCAGCACCTCGTGAAACGCCCGGTTAGCCACGCTGCCTGCACACAGAGCAGCGGATCCAGAGGGTGACCAGGGTGACCCCGGCCCCACCGGCCCCCCCGGCCCCCCCAGCCCCGGCGGACCCCTCACCTGGGATCCCCAGCAGCAGCAGGTAGACGGCGGCGGCATACAGCCCGCCCACCGCTGACGCACATCGGCAGACTTGGCTTTTCCCGTCAGGACGAAGAAGGACAGCAGCGCCACGAGAGACTTGACCGACACGCCGCTGTCCCCCAGGATGGCCCAGACACTCTGCAATGCATCATGGGAGGCGGTCAGCGACGGACGCCCCGCTGGCCGCCGGCCCCCTTCAGGAGGAACCCGGAGCCCGACCTGCCCCGCCGCGGCGCCGCCGTGCTCCGCGGTCCAGTCCAGCAGAGTCTGGAACAGCGTCCGCAGGGCGCGGGGTCCGCCGGCCGCCACCTCTTCTTCTATGGTGTCGTCCAGAGGCAGCTTCTCCGTGAACTCCACGTCCCAGACCGCATCCACCCAGGCTGAAACACAGGGACCAGGACTGAAGGGCTGCACCCACACCACCTGCTGCACCCACACCACCTGCTACACCCACACCACCAGCTACACCTGCTGCACCCACACCACCTGCTGCACCCACACCACCTGCTACACCCACACCACCCGCTACACCTGCTGCACCCACACCACCCGCTACACCTGCTGCACCCACACCACCTGCTACACCCACACCACCCGCTGCACCCACACCACCTGCTGCACCCACACCACCTGCTACACCTGCTGCACCCACACCACCTGCTGCACCCACACCACCTGCTGCACCCACACCACCTGCTACACCTGCTGCACCCACACCACCCGCTACACCCACACCACCCGCTACACCCACACCACCTGCTACACCAGCTACACCCACACCACCTGCTGCACCCACACCACCTGCTACACCAGCTGCACCCACACCACCTGCTACGCCTGCTGCACCCACACCACCAGCTGCACCCACACCACCTGCTACACCTGCTACACCCACACCACCAGCTGCACCCACACCACCCGCTACACCCACACCACCAGCTGCACCCACACCACCCGCTACACCCACACCACCCGCTGCACCCACAGCTACACCCACACCACCCGCTGCACCCACACCACCTGCTGCACCCACACCACCTGCTGCACCCACACCACCTGCTACACCTGCTGCACCCACACCACCCGCTACACCCACACCACCCGCTACACCCACACCACCTGCTACACCAGCTACACCCACACCACCTGCTGCACCCACACCACCTGCTGCACCCACACCACCTGCTACACCTGCTGCACCCACACCACCCGCTACACCCACACCACCTGCTACACCAGCTACACCCACACCACCTGCTGCACCCACACCACCTGCTACACCCACACCACCCGCTACACCCACACCACCAGCTGCACCCACACCACCCGCTACACCCACACCACCCGCTACACCCACACCACCAGCTACACCCACACCACCAGCTGCACCCACACCACCTGCTATGCCTGCTACACCCACACCACCCGCTACACCCACACCACCTGCTGCACCCACACCACCTGCTATGCCTGCTACACCCACACCACCAGCTACACCCACACCACCCGCTACACCCACACCACCAGCTGCACCCACACCACCTGCTATGCCTGCTACACCCACACCACCCGCTACACCCACACCACCCGCTGCACCCACACCACCCGCTACACCCACACCACCCGCTACACCCACACCACCTGCTGCACCCACACCACCTGCTACACCCACACCACCCGCTACACCCACACCATTAAGAACAGGAACACCATCAGGACCATCCAGACTGAGCGGGACAGCCAGAACCAGGACCCGGTCAGGTGTTGTTCGATCAGAGCCCGTCTCTGACACCGATCACCTGGACTTTACTAACCAAAAACACTAAAATGTACCTGCTATCAGCAACAACCTTTAACAGACTGAGAACAACAAGGTGACAGATCCTAAAGTCCAATAAATGAAAATACATCACAACATCCATCAAACAACATCAAGTAAATAAAAAAGGAAGCTTCCTCAGTCTTACACACAAACTATTAGTTAACGAATCAAAAACACAGCAGTCAGTCAGAGTCAGACTTCCTGAACGTCTCTAACTATCTCGTTTGAAAAAGACACCAGTTAAAACCAGCTCTGTTTAGGCTGATCAGTTAATGTTTCAAGGCTTTACTGGTGTGTTTGTTTGGTTTGTTCTATTTGACAGAAGGACGAAGGCTCTTCTGCAGGAGTCTCCTTCCTTTTTCTCCCAGAACTTTTAACCATTAACAGATAAATATCGATCTTTTAAACTAGAGTGTGGCAGGATAAAACCTCTCTTCACAGAAGGATTTTCTTCTGACACATCAAACGGGATTGAACAAACTTCCAAAATAAAAGGAAAACAACGAGTCTCAAGACTGAGGTTTACTCCAGAGCTCACTCACGGTGAATCACGAACACCGGCGGTATACTGCAGCTGAGCGCACTTTATTCTCCTGAGGGGATTCGCTCTATGAACGTGTTTAACTGTCAGGAGAGACCGGATTAATAAAGAGTTTACTTACTTTGAGGGATTAGATTGAGATTGAGGCGCTGCAGCGCAGACAGCACGTCCTCCATCTTTGTTTTGAATCTGCCCGCCAGAAAGTCGACGCGCTCAAACTCTTCTTCTACGGTGGAGGCAAAGCGCTGCACTCTTCTTCTATGGTGGAGGCAAAATGCTGCCCTCTTCTTCTATGGTGGAGGCAAAGCGCTGCACTCTTCTTCTATGGTGGAGGCAAAGCGCTGCACTCTTCTTCTACGGTGGAGGCAAAGTGCTGCCCTCTTCTTCTACGGTGGCGGTAAAAGCCATAGATATGCATACAGATCGTTTAAGCTTCAAATCAGAGGTGGAACCATAGATATCTTATAGAACACGAGATACCTTATGGTGCGTTCCCACCGGACGCGTTGCAAGCGTCACGGGCGTCACTGACGTCTCAAAGTTGACGCGTGGAATTCGACACGTGTTCAAACGCGAAGCGCGGCAGCTCACTGGCGGAGGAGCTGGTGGGAGGAGCTTCTGTGTCCTGTCTTCATGTTGACTATGGCGGATCCCATCGAGACACTGGATCAGCTTTATTTAATAAAGAAAGCCAGAAAACGGCCTCGTCAGGCGCCTGTGTGACGTTTTTGGGTTCATCCCATCCTGCAGCGGCGTTCGTAATTTGGCGAATTTCACCATTTGCTCCAGGAGCTGCGTGAGGATGAGGTTCGCTTTCAGCGGTACTTCCGCCTCTCCCGGCCCAGTTTGACGACCTTCTGGCCCGCGTCAGCGCTCTAGAGATGCGCGGATTGCGGTTGCACCCGCGGAGCCCGCAGATAACCGCGGATCGGGCGGATGACGTGTCGAAAAATTAAGATTTTAATTACAATCAGGCGGGTTGCGGTTTAAGCACTAAAATTAAAAAAAAAGGAACTTCAATACACCTAAACACTATTCTGCGGATGCCGGGCGGGTTCGGTTTTGAAAATTGATTAAAAAAAATCATTCATTCGGGCGGATAGCGGGCGGATGGAAAAATGAGCCATCCGCGCTTCTCTACAGGCTCAGAGCGCTTGTCTGTGATTGGATGACGCTCGGCGTTGACGCTTCCAAAGTTCAATTTTCCCAACTTCAGGGGTTGACGCCTGCAATGCGTGAACGCGTGTGACACACCTTGCCAACGCTCAAAAGCTCAGAAAGCGCCGCTCGAAAAGCGCCTGACGCGCGTCAGGTCCGTTGAAGCTCGTCCACCATAGACTTTGAATGTAAAAGCAACGCCCGTGACGCTGGCAACGCGTCCGGTGGGAACGCACGATTAGGGTAGATTCCACGACGTCCGCAGAGGTCGGCCATCTTTGTACGGGAAAGCTGTCAGAGTTTCTGTGGAACGCAATGTAAGGTTGGTGATCTGTGCAGACGTTTATACTCTTATTTCACTGAAATATTTCAATGGAACATCTTAAAGCACTATAAGGCAATTGCTGTTGTGACTCTGAGTTATATAAAAATTGATTGATCAAGAGATTCACTCAGTTGCCTTTATTCATTTACCTGATTATATTGTAACTGTAATTCCATTATTTGACTTGAGACTTTCTGAGCTCCTTTTATACATTTTTACAAAGCCTGATTCAATATGTTTTTTAACAATGTGTTTTCTGGTGCACTATTTCATGTTTAAATAATCTGTGGAGGGACATTATACATTCACAATAGATTTAATAATGTGGAAGGTTACTGTTTAATGTTATATATTAAAGGAGCACAGCGCAGTTTTCTCGTTTTATGCGAAACTCCGACCCCTGCAGGCCTTAGGCGTAACTGCAGCTTAGTGAAAAGCTCGTGTCTGTGGCTTGTGCCCATGTACGTGCACAGAAGAGGGGAACTCCTTCCTCGCTCTTTTAGCAGCGCTCGAGTAAAATCTAAGTTTCTTCTGCCTGGTGGGGTCTGTGCTGGAGTTGTGGCAGTGCTAGAAGCCGGTCTTTTCTTACTTTCTGGAAGCTCCATCCTCAGTACTGCTCAGTTGTTGCTGCTAAGCGTCTGGCGGAGTAATGGCGGACAAATCGAAACTTAGGATTACCAGGCCAGCGGGAGGCGCATTACGTCAGGCTCAGAGCGATTCGTACCCGAATCACTCATATTGCTGTGCCTTCAGTGCCCTGCACAGGAAAATAGGAGCGACTGCGATCTTGCAAAAATAGCTCTTGCTGCCCATCAGGCAAAGGTGAAAACGTGTGTGGGTGTGTGAATAATTGATAATTTAATATTTAAAACTGCGCTGTACCCCTTTAATAAAAAAATAATATAATACATGCAATATAATGAGGTTCATGAGATTTAAGTATTTCTGAAGTTTCAGGTGGGTAAATAGTTTATCTTCAGCCTCCACTGCAGCCCTGCCACAGCTTAAAATATTTTCACACAAAACTAAAAATATGGACATATATGGCTTGTCTAAATTATTCATAAGTGCTATAAATATATCTCAGTGTAAGGATTTGAACATGGAGCCTAATGTGAAGAATATTATGAATATTCAGGATACGATATATATTTATTATATATATTTAGGGCATGCCATGCTCATCAAACATATGTCATGTCATTAAAGAGATTTGATGTTTATTACAAACCAAACCGTTTGAAAATCGGTTGAAATTTGAGCAAGTTATAGCTTGTTAAGCAGTTCATGTCTCATCAACAATGTTATGCGCGAGCCAGATTCCCCTACAAAGATGGCCGACGTCCGTCCGACTTCACTGGCCAGCAGCGTGGCGAGGCGTCTAGTGCTCTATAAGATATCTATGGTTGGAACGGCCTCGCTGGCGGCCATCCTGCTAGAGGCAGCTGTCAGCTGGTCTGTGATGCTGAAAGTAAAGTGACCAAAGCAGATACTCCTGTTTCGATGAAAGAGTGATGGATTTAGGGTGTGTTCATTTGAAGTTCACTCTCACTCTAAGCACTGTACATGGGAGGGTGGTGCAATTTGGTGGCTTGGTCCCAAACCATGGTCCGACGGAATACGCAAAAAATAAAATGAGTCCGCCAGCAGGTGGCGCTATAGGCCACATAAACGCGTTTTGGTCTGTAACTCCCAGCCCGTGTGTCGCACATTCAAAAAACTTATATCCTCAGATTCTCTGAGTCAAACTAAATCACCTGGGATAGGCCACGCCCATTTCCGCCTAGAGTTTTTTTTCGGTAGATCGCAAAAACTGAAAAACATACTTTTGCGAACTCCGTACAGGGGCTTTGTCCGATCCGCATGAAAACCAGCACATAAAGTCTTCAGAAGGGTCTGACCTTAAGTTATCAAAAGAATTTTGCTACGTTAAAATATGCGGAAACTGTTTTTGACTAAACTTTAGTAGCTAGCTAGCTAAACACAAAGTTTCACAGATCTTGGTCATAATAAATGCAAACGCCACCAAACTTGAGATCCTTGGTTGCCATGTGACTGTGGGTGGATTAACCCAATACCGTGAGCACTGGCCACTAGGTGGCGCTGTAAAGATGGGAAATTTATATCTCCTAAACGGCATGACCGATGCTTACTAAACTTGGTAGGTATGATCCTAATTCACTCCTGAGGTAATATCTTGAAGTTAATCTTGATTGGTCAAAGTGGGCGTGGCCTATTAATGGTGTCCAACTGCAGCCCCAACCGTACATGGTAGGGCATTGCAATTGAGTGGGAAGGTTCAGAACCTTGACGCAACCCACTACGCTAAAAATCAATTTCATCGTCCACTAGGTGGCGCTATAAGCCATGCAAACGCGTTTTGGGCTATAACTCCCACGCCATATGTCGCACATTCCAAAAACTTACGTGCTCTAATTCCCTGAGTAGAACTGAATCATTTGGGCTAGGCCACGCCCATTTATGTCTTTAGTTGTTTTCGCTAGATAGCAAAAACCAAAAAACATACTTTTCCGAACTCCGTCTAGGGGCTTTGTCCGATCTGCATGAAAAGCAGCAGATAAAGTCTTCAGTAGGGTCTGACCTAAAGTTATCAAAAGAATTTTGCTATGACGAAATATGCGCAACGTGGGCTTGACTACACTTTGCCAGCTAGTTAGCTAAACACAAGGCTTCACAGATCTTGGTCATAATAAATGCTAACACCACCAGACTTGAGATGCTTGGTTGCCATGTGACTGTAGATCTATCAGCCCATTTTGGTGAACATTGGGCACTAGGTGGCGCCATAACTCATGAATATGCGTTTTGGGCTATAACTCCCACGCCATATGTCACACATGCCAAAAACTTACATCTTCTAATTCCCTGAGTAGAACTGAATCATTTGGGCTAGGCCACGCCCATTTATGTCTTTAGTTGTTTTCGCAAGATAGCAAAAACCAAAAAACATACTTTTCCGAACTCCGTCTGGGGGCTTTGTCCGATCTGCATGAAAAGCAGCAGATAAAGTCTTCAGTAGGGGCTGACATAAAGTTATCAAAAGAATTTTGCTACGTTAAAATTTGCGCAAACTGTTCTTGACTAATGTTTGCCAGCTAGCTAGCTAAAGACATGGCTTCACAGATCTTGGTCATAATAAATGCTAACACCACCAGACTTGAGATGCTTGGTTGTCATATGACTGTGGGTCTATCAGCCCATTTTGGTGAACATTGGCCACTAGGTGGCACTATAACTCATGAAAACGCATTTTGACCCGTAATTTTTACCTTTCAAATCACATCTTCTTAAACTTGATGTCGACATGTTCCATTAGCACAGTGGCATCATGAGACATAGGCCATGCCCACTTCTGCTACTAAATCACTAAAAAAAGGGGAATAAACAGGCATAGTTCATTTAGGGGTATAACCAGTAAAGGTGTAGTAACCAACAGTCGCCACATGGTGGAGTTCATTGTTTGTGAGCAGTGTCTGTGGTGAAAGCAGGCTTTCTCTGTGTGAACTGAGAGATTGCAAATGAACAACTTCATGAATCTTTTTGTGACAAAGAAGTATTTGGTCCAATAGGCTCTATTCACAACTCAACCACTTCCTGAACTTCAGGAGGCTCCTTGTTTCCTGTCTTTCGTGATAGGATGAGCTGATTAATACAGGTGTGTCTGAAGTTGTTACAGAGGTCAGACACACCTGCATTAATCAGCTTTTCCTATCATGAAAGACAGCAAACAAGGAAAATCCTGAAGTTCAGGAAGGGGTGAAGTTGTGTATAGAGTACATCACTCTATCAGAGCAAAATCAGAGTTGTAGAAATGACTGGAAAGTCAAGAGAGCCATGACATTATATTCTTTACAAGTGCATGTAACACTCTGACCTCAACTGTATTGTGTTTACAATGTCAGACTGTCTGAAAGACGAATGGAAACGGCATGATATCTGAGTAGTTTACTCTTTTCAAAGCATGTATGGTTAAAACATCAGAGTTCTCAACACTGAACTCAATTCACTTCTGTGTGATTCAGCCAGTGGCTGTGTGTTAACTTTGGTCAAAATTGGTGAAAAGGGGGGCGCAGTAAACAGAGACATCAAGTGACGTGAAAGTTGATCAGAGTTGCACTACGTATGGTGAGCGTGACGTGGGCCCTGCTGATGGGGGTTAGACGTCAGCTCCTGTCCCGACGCCCGCCCCGAGCCCGGGGTCCCTCGTGGTGAGCTTCGGAGGGCTCCGCTGAGTCCGGGGTCCGAGTTGCCCCGGAGGCTTGGCCCCCTATGAGCACTGCTTGCAGTTCTAGTTTTAATTAGTTTTTAACTAAACATGTAATAATTCACATTATGTTATTGTCTTAGTACTAGGGATGTTCGATACCACTTTTTTTCAGACCGATAGCAAGTACGAGTACTTCATATTCAGTACTCACCGATACCGATACTCATACCAATACTTTTGATACATAAAATATAAAATAATGCAATGACAGATCATTTTTGAAAAATGACTTTTATTTGTAAAAAAGGCAGCACAGCCACGATGTCCAAAATAATAGTCTGAACAATAAAACAAAAGACTCTGAGTTTAAACTTATTTAAATGAAATTAAGTGCAAGAGAAAACAACTTCTCTGAGTGTTAAGTTTTTTTTTTAATGAACTGAAGATGTAAATAAACAACTCTAAATTATATACTTTTTTAAATGAACTTATTGTCACATTTTATAAATGAACTAAAGTGCAAGATAAAACAGTTTTCTCTGAGTTTTATACTTTACATGAAGTAAAGTTTTTAAATATACTCATTTTAATCATTTTTTTATAAACTAAAGTTAAAGATAGAACAACCCCTCAGTTTAAAGGTGCTGTAGGCAGGATTTTGCTAGTCAATGCTAATTTTTATGTGTTTTCTTTGGATTAAATGTCAGAGTATCCATTGATAATCCTTTAGGAGTGTAGCATAACTGCACTACCGCGAGAGCGCAGCGTTTCCATCTGTCTCTGTTCTGAGCTGAAAAGGAATCTCCACAGCTCCAGGTATCTTTGACCAATCAGAAGAGCCCACGAGGCTCTAACCGTGATTGGTCAAGGGGCGTTCGTCGCACGTTCTTGTGGGAGGGGCTTAACTTGCGTGAGGTCAAAAAACACGACAGGATTGGCTGTTCTGGGTTTCAAATCGCCATCTTAGATGGGTCAAATCGCCATCTTGCTTAGGTAAACCTAAGCAAGATGGCGGAGATGCGGAATCCTGCCTACAGCACCTTTAAAGTCCGAGTTAAGCAGAAATAAATTTGTGTTATGAGTTTGTCACACTGCATAAACAGGTGTCATTAACCACTGAGCCAGTTTTGAATGATTGAAAAAATTGCTAAGTATATAAAATAAGGTCTCAAAATCATGGAAAAACAAGCACTTCTGTCTGCTCTGAAACGCTGGGGGCGTGTCAGCTAGAAGCGCTCTAGCCACGCCCACAGCGGGAGGGGAGCCGCCTCCAGCTGCGTCCGTCTCAGGAGGCTGTTAGCGCTAGCTTCCATTGTCATTGTAGATGTCACATCTACCTACCAGTTTGAGCCATCAGAGCCACAAACTGACTCAGTCAGATGCTGAGGAGCTCAGCCTCGTTCCTCACAGTCTCCATCACAATGGTCATTTATTTGTTTTAATTAAACAGTGGGATTCCCCCGGTCCGCACCAGTTCTCAGCCAGCTGCTAGGCACCAGCCGAGTCGACCCGCGGCTCCGGGCGGGGGAGCCGCGGGTCTGCGGCGGGGGAGATCCGCGGGAAGGGCCCGGCGCGTGTCCAGAGTCTTCCGCGGCGGCGGCGGACACCGCCCCGCAGAGGAACCCCTGCGACCCCCGGGGAGGAGGCCTCCCGGACACGGTGGCGGGCCCGGGGTGAGCCGACGCCTCCCCCCCCCGGGGATGAGGGCAGTTATTTAACTAACATCGTTCCCCTGCACACTGTGGCACGCAGGGAAGATGCTCGAGCGACGTGGAGGTGACAGGCCTGGTTAGCTGACTTGCTGACCGGTTAGCTAGCTGCAAACTGTCGTACGAGATGCTATCCGAGACTCCAAAGCGAGCGGGAAAACCCCCAATGCTAATGCACTAGATTTATTTATATCACTTCAGCTAAGGGGCGGGTTTATGCCAATGAGGGCCGCGTTACGTAACGCGGCCCTCATTTCTGACCCGCCCATTAAATCCTGAACACAGAAGCACTGAAAAAGTCGTAAGTCTACCTACAAAATTAAATCATTAATGGAGGAATGGCTTTTATATGTTGTAAAGAAACACATTTATGACCTATTTAAGGTGTTTAGAAGAAAATGGCTGATTTTGCTTTACATGGACTTTAAAGACTTGCTCCAAGAGTTGCTGGTGTTATTTGTGCTGCTCTCGGATCGGTGCTCTTCAGTTTCTCGGTCTTCTGCAGAGTTTGCCGTTGAGTTGCTGCAGGAGTCTTTTTTTCCAGCACAACAGCATCAGCCTCTCGTCAGACTCTCGTCCACAGGCTTCGCTCTGAGGTGTTTTAACAAATTACTAGTGGTAAATAAACAAGATCACAAACACAGGAACGCCACAGGGCTGTGTTCTTAGCCCAGTACTCTTCACTCTCTTCACCATGGACTGTGTTCCCACCCACTCCTCCAGCACCCTGATAAAGTTTGCTGATGACACCACGGTGGTAGGCCTTATCAGGGATAACAACGAGACCTGGTACAGGCACGAGATCCAACGTCTGGTAGGGTGGTGTGGAGACAATGACCTGGTCCTCAATACCATCAAGACAAAGGAGGTCATTATAGACTTCAGGAGGACTAGGAGAGTTGTGCAGTCACCACTCTTCATCAGGGGAGAAGAGGTGGAGAGGGTGGTCTCAGTCAGATTCCTTGGTATGCACATTACCAAGGATCTGACATGGACACTAAACACCTCCACACTGGTGAAAAAAGCCCAGCAGTGGATGTTCTTCCTGAGGAAGCTGAAGTGGGCGGGTCTGGCCCCGCGGCTGCTCAGAAACTTCTACAGAGGTACCATCAAGAGCCTCCTCTGCCAGGGCTGCACAGTGTGGTACAGATCCTGCACAGCAAAGGAGAGACAAGACCTGTACCGGGTGGTAAAGGTGGCACAGAGGATCGTGGGAGCCGAGCTCCCGGACCTGGACTCTGTGTGCACTAACCGCATGCAGAGAAAAGCGCGGTCCATCTCCACGGACGCCAGTCACCCGGGACACTCCCTGTTTGTGCCCTTACCATCAGGGAGGAGGTTTCAGGCCATCAGAGCACGGACTACCAGGCTGAGGAACAGCTTTTTCCCCAGAGCTGTTGCCTCCATCACACCATTAAATGTCCTCCTTCCCGCACCCCTCTGCTCTCAAACTGACAGATAATGACGTTCACTTGATGTGTAACGGCCATTCACGTTGAGATTTTTATTGCATATTTTAGCGCAGATTTTGCATTTTATTGCACTATTGCTTTTACACTGAAATATTATTTATTTGTGTATATATTTAGTGCTTGTTTTGTTTTGTTGTCTTTGTTCTGGAGTGCCAACAAAATTTCATTGCAGAAATGCACTGACAATAAAGATCCTTGAATCCTTGAATCCTTGAAGATCGCGCACTTCCTCTAGCAATTTTATAATTGCAGAGTTTGCATTCTGCAAAGCTCGGCTCGTTTTCGCTGATATGAAAGAATTCCCACACCGGTGAAGTTCTGGTGAGACGAGCAGCCGTCCTGGATGAGACTCATGGAGAATCAACCCGCTGCAGTGCAGCGCCCGCCGCCCAGCGCCCGTCAGGCCAGCTCCCAGAGAGCAGGACTTCTTTCTCTTTCATGTTTAACTGCAGCTTGCATCCCATTCAGTTGCACTACCGCCATCTGCTGGTGAGGAGGGTTTACTACGCGTAGGATTTTCTTGTCTTGAGTATCAGCCTTCACGAGTACTCAATAATTTGAAATAAGGCCAGTATCGGCCCGATACCGATACCTGGTATTGGTACTCGCACATCCCTACTTAGTACAATTCATATATTTTGGTATGGACAGACGAGGCGCTGTGATTGGGCGATTTACGCAAAACTTTACCTCAAAAAATAAAACCAACAGATGATTTATGTGAAAATCAGAGTGTGGTCAAGCTGACATGGCTGCAGAAACTAGTGACAGAGACCAGAACATGTTCTGAAACCTCTTTTTGAAATCACCATCATCTCCCTCAGCTGGAATTTGCCTGGAATTACACCTTTTCTGCACTTCTGCATTATCTGTGTTTTTTTACCAGCAGAGGCTGGAGCTTGTTATGAATGAGCCAGCGGCCTGGAGCAAGATGGCCGCCACGTGCGGACGTTTGGCTGCTTTGACCGGTAGCGCAGGCATCCGTCTGATCTTTGTATACATATCTATGGTGAAAGCAGCTCCCGGCGCAGTGCTGCCCCCTACTGCTGGAAGGAGGACCAGCACCTCCTCAAGCCAACTTCAACAATACGATTCATTTGGAAAAATTCTGAAAGTAAAGACAAAATTATAATCTGAGAGGCAGTCAATATCCCGAGATTATTGTCGTATATTTTTTTAAAAATATTTTCTAGTGAGATTTTAAGTAACATTTTGGAACCAAAACAAAACAATGGACAACAACAAAATAAAACTCATATTTAAAAAAAACAAGAATATTGAGCCAGTTGAGTTGCAGATAGTCAAATAAGTTAAAAACAGTAGAGGTAGAAGTACAAAGTGTTTTCCATAAACCAGCGTTGAACAAGGGACCTCTAACCTGATGTGACCGAGCCTCTCCCACTGTGCAAAAAGACGCTGAATCAACGTCTTTTTAAGGTCATTGTTGGACGTCCCAGCAACCTACCCACAAGGTACAGAACGTTACGCCAGATGACGTATTTTTTACGTAATTTCGACGTCGGGTATCAACGTCACCAGGACCTCAAGACAAGGGCCAAAAAAGTGGGGAAAATATAAATTAAGTTGACCTAAATATAACCACTGGATTTGCAATCCAAGCTTCCGGCTTATTCTCTCAGTCATTTCAACGTTTCATTGCAGACGGGTGACACACGAGACTCGAACTCACGACTGTCCCTCGATCCCCAGCCCCTGTTGAGCTGTTAGTTTATAGAATGATTAATCTGTAAATGGGAGGATGACCACTAGTTTGCAGAAAACTACTTATCCTGAAATGCAGTGCAATACACACGAAACAAAGTGGGGGTTTAAAAAATGTTTTTGTGTTTCTCCAAAGTTCACAATTTGATGAAATTACATACTTGGGCGGCTCTTTTATTAGACATAATTCTATCTTTACGAAAACAAACAGACTCAAAGAAAAAGAAATACAAGGCGGGGTTAACATTCACATAAACACTTTTCCAATGGTAAATTATTATTATTTATACTGCTTACTATGCATAAAGTCCCATTGTAGAAGGTGACATGCTTGCCAAGGTTATTTTCCTATTACTTCATTTGAATCAATCACCAGCAGATGCTAACTCCAAATGCATAAAGACGGCATCCAACCTGCTGACAAGCCAAAATTCACAGGTACAGGAAACTACGATCACAATCCAATTCTTTTAAACAGATTTATAGCAAAAACTTCACAGTGCTCAAAATACCGGACCGGTGACGAATCTGCAGCTAACTCTTCCTCCATCCGCTGTCCCAGCATGCCATGGTGCTGACTGCCCTCAAAAGGGACTGAGACCGGCCGGTCCAAGGTGGCTCCAGACTACCGTCGGTCCACAAAACAGGAATCAGGGTTCCTCGACAACCGCTGGACCAGCGATCAAGGGAAAATACTTAATTAGCCCGACAGCAGCGTCTCCCGCTCCGTGGCTTTCGCAGTAAAGTGTAGCATCTGACACACCTCCACTTCCGGGTTCACTCGGTCAAGTTAATATACACTATGGCAGCCATAGATATCTTATATAACACTAGATACCTCGTCTCCGCTGCTGGCCAATGAAGTCGGACGTCTGCAGAGGTCGGCCATCTTTGTACGGGAATCTGGCTCGCTCATAACATTGTGTTGATGAGACATGAACTGCTTAACAAGCTATAACCTGCTCAAATTTTTACCGATTTTCAAACGGTTTGGTTTGTAATAAACATCAAATCTCTGTTAATGACATGACATATGTTTGATGAGTATGGCATGCCTTAAATATATATCATAAATATATATCATATCGTAAATATTCATAATATTCTTCATATTAGGCTCCATGTTCAAATCCTTACACTGAGATATATTTATAGCACTTACGAATAATTTAGACAAGCCATACATGTCTCTATTTTTAGTTTTGTGGGAAAATATTTTAAGACGTGGCAGGGCTGCAGTGGAGGCTGAAGATAAACTATTTACCACCTGAAACTTCAGAAATACTTAAATCTCATGAACCTCATTATATTGAATGTATTATATTATTTTTCATTAATATATAACATTAAACAGTAACCTTCCACATTATTAAATCTATTGTGAATGTATAATGTCCCCCCATTGATTATTTAAACATGAAATAGTGCACCAGAAAACACATTGTTTAAAAAAATATATTTAATTAGGCATTGTAAAAATGTATAAAAGGAGCTCAGAAAGTTTCAAGTCAAATAATGGAATTACAGTCACAATATAATTAGGTAAACGAATAAAAGGCAACTGAGTGAATCTCTTCATCAATCAATTTTTATATAACTCAGAGTCACAACAGCAATTGCCTTATAGTGCTTTAAGATGTTCCATTAAAAAAAAATCAGTGAAATAAGAGTATAAAAGTCTGCACAGATCACCAACCTTACATTGCGTTCCACAGAAACTCTGAGAACTTTCCCATACAAAGATGGCCGACCTCTGCGGACGTCGTGGAATCTGCCGTGAGGCGTCTAGTGTTCTATAAGTTCTACTTCGTAAGTGCTTAGCCCGCCTACGGGCTTCGCTAGTGGCACTCCCCTTGGCGCAGCCAATCAACTGAGACAACAAAAGCTCGACGCACCAATCCCCCGCCGCCCGATGGCGCGGCTCCACGCCCCCCGAGGGTATACCCCGAGCTGGAGGCAGCCATTCTCCCTTCTTCTTCCTCAGCATCACTTGAGACATTAAGAAGCCACAAGTTTCTTCGGATCAAGATTCTTCGAATCAAGATGGATGGACCTGCCCGTGACCAGTCGCCATCGGGCGTCGGGCCTATCACCCTGCTCATCGAGCAAGATCATTTCAAGCGCTGCTTTGTCTGCGTCGGCTGACGGCATCACTGTCAGCGGCCTTTCTGCCTGCCTGCCTCACTCTGCCGCTCGAGGTAACCCAGTGGCGAGCGGCCTTTATGGGCGCCGTCTCACCGGCTCCCGCGCATGCGGCAGCAGCAGCAGCAGCGGCGTCCCCGCGTCTATGGAGCCCACGCAACGCGACGGCGCCTTCTCCACCTTATTCAGACCACCGTGAGACAGGTTAGTATGCCCTACTCATGATGTGTTGTTGCAGTACTACTGCCTGAGCCCCCCGCGAGCCCGTGGAGCACCTCGCGGGGCTCTTCACCTCCGCTGCTCAACGCGGCCTCGCGCCTCCGCCGTAGCCTCCGAGCCGGCGCAGCGCGGCTTAGCACCCGGGCTAGCAACCCAGTCACGGACTCGGTCCCGGACTGCGGTGCTGTGTCCCGCCGTGCCACCGTTCCAGGCCTGCGTGCTACGTGTCTGGGACGCCCCGCTCACCGCCAAGAGGACGGTGAGGGGCTACCATTAGCACGGCTGTTGTGATACATCACTAAGGAGCAGCTAGCCTCCCCTCTTCCCGCGCAAGCTGGAGGGGCTCTCTCCCTCCCTTCTCTCGCTACGTGATAAAGCAGAGAATGGCGAGCGGAGCGCGCGCGAAGCAGCCCGGACGCACGGCGCTATCACGGGCTCTCCCTCCACGCGCTCGCCGCGCTGCTGCCGTGTAAGCGGTACGCAGCGGCGAGCTTGGCCGCTGGCTCTCCCGCCGAGCGCGAGGCGCAAACGGAGCGCCGTCGAGGTCCTGCACGGCGCCTCGCAACGCTCCAAACTACTTTCCGCCGGCTTCCGCCTGTGTTAAGCACAGCGAGGCGGCGGGGCCACGCCGGCCGGGTCCCCGCTGATGAGCGCCCCGCCCTGGTAGCATTACCGCGGCCGGCGGCCCGAGAAACGTCGGGACCGCACCGCCTCTGCCGGGTTCGCCCCCAACAAAGCGCTGGTCCGCGGCCCAGGAGCGGCCGCCCGCGCTCTTCATGGGACGCCCTCTCCACAGCTGCATCTCTCAAGAGCAGCTATCCTCCCCCTTCCCGTGCTTGTATGACTGAGCATCAAGCTCGGCGGGGCTCTTCCCTCCCTTCGCCCCGCTATGTGATAAGTGGCGTAGAACGGTGAGCGGACTGCACACGGAGCCGCCTGGCCGCACGCACCGTCACCGGTTTTTCCTCCACGCTCTGCCGCGTGGCGGCGGTGGACGCGGGCACAGCAGCGAGCTGGGGCCGCTAGCTTTCCCCGCCGTGCGTGTCACGCAAGCGGAGCGCTGCCGATGTCCTGCCGGCACCCCGCAAACGCTCCAGGCTGCACTATCCGCCGGCTTCGGCTCATGTGAGTACGATGAAGCGTCAGAGCGGAGAAGTGTGCCAGCCCAGGTCCCCACCGTGGGGCATCGCGGCCCCGGCGGCACCCGTAAATTCCGCCGGCGTATGCTCGTGTTAGCACAGCGACGCGTCACAGCGGCGGAACTTCACCGGCCCGGGTCCCCGCCGTAAGGCGCCCCGCTCCCGGCATCACACGCCACGCTCCCAGCTGCGTTTATCCGCCGGCCTCCGCTCGTGTCAGCACAGTGAGGCGTCAGAGCGGCGGAACTTCACCGGCCCGGGTCCCCGCCGTAAGGCACCCCGCTTCCGGCATCACTCAATGCTTCCAGCTGCGTTTATCCGCCGGCCTCCGCTCGCGTTGGCACAGTGAGGCGTCAGAGCGGCGGAGCTGTGCCGTGCCGCCCCGGGCTACCGCCGCGCAGCGTCCCGGCCACGGCATCACCCATACCACCTCCAGCGGTGTCTCTCCGCCGGCTTCCGCCTGTATTGACACAGCGAAGCCTCAGAGCAAAGGAGCTCTGCCGGTCCGGGCTCCTGCTATTGAGCGTCCCGGTCCTGGCATCATCACCGAGGTTCAGCGGCCCGGGAAGCCTCGGGATCACGCCGCCTCCACCAGGTTTGTCCCCAACAAGTGCTGGTCCGCGGCTCCAAAGTGACCGCCCGCGCTCTTTGTGGGACACCCGCTCACCGCCGCGCTGTGGCGTTTTCCGCCAGCCCTTGCCTGTGTTAGCACAGCGGAGCGACAGAGCGGCGGACTTATGCCGCCCCGGGTTCCCGCCGTAGGGCGCCCCGGTCCCGGCTTCATTCATTACGCTCTCAGTGACGTTCTCCGCCGGTTTCCGCCTGTATTGACATGGCGATGCCTCAGAGCAGCGGAGCTCTGCCGGCCCGGGCTCCCGCTATTGAGCGTCCCGGTCCCGGCATCATCACCGAGGTTCAGCGTCCCGAGAAGCCTCGGGATCATGCCGCCTCCACCAGGTCTGTCCCCAACAAAGCGCTGGTCTGCGGCCACTAAGCAGCCGCCCGCGCTCTTACAGGGGATGCCCCCTTTTCGTCGCACTGCGGCCGTGAAAGCGGGTCGCAGCAGCGAGCTAAGGCCGCTGGCTCACCCATCGTGCGCTACGTGCAGTGTCCCGGCCCTGGCATCATCACTGAGGTCAGCGGCCCGAGAAACTTCGGGATCTTGCCGCCTCCACCGGGTTTGTCCCCAACAAAGCGCTGGTCCGCGGCCCTGGAGCGGCCACCCACGCTCCTTCATGGGACGCCCCCTCATTGCCATGCTGCAGCCGTGGACGCGGGTCACAGCAACGAGCTGAGGCTGCTGGCTCATCCATCGTGTGCTATGCGCATGAGGAACGCCGTCGAGGTCCCGCCGGTACCTCGCAAACGCTCCAAACTGCTTTTTCCGCTGATTTCCGCCTGTGTCAGCACGGTGAAGCGTCAGAGCGGTGGAGCTATCCAGCCCGGGTCCCCGCCGATGAGCGCCCCGGCTCTGGCATCATTCATAAACGCTCCAAGCTGCGTTATCCGCCGGCTTCCGCCTGTGTTAGCACAGCGAAGCGTCAGAGCGGCGGAGCTGTGCCAGCCTGGGTTCCCGCTGATGAGCGCCCCGGCATCGTCACCAAGGTCAGCGACCCGAGAACTTCGGGATCACGCCACCTCCACCGGGTTTGTCCCCAGCAAAGCACTGGTCCGCGGCCCCGAAGCGGCCGCCCGCGCTCTTTCATGGGACGCCCCCTTCAGCCCTTTCGCCGGGGGTCCCCCGTCTCCCGAGGCCGGGAGGACGGGTGGACTGTCCCCTCAGGCCGTGGTACAGCCACTCACGCTCTGCTTCGGACGTGGCGTGCTATGTTGGGGACCGCTTTCTCCCTGGTTGTTAAGGACGCTGAGAAGCGGCTATGCCCTGCAGTTCACCTGTCGCCCGCTTCTCTTCAATGGGGTTCTTTGTACGCGGCTCACATGCCCTGTGGGGCGGCCGCTCTCGAAGCAGGAGTGTCCTCGCTCCTCCGCCGGGGCGCGGTTACGGAGCTGGACGCGGAGGAGGTGCATTCGGGCTTTTATTCTCCCTACTTGTTGGTTCCAAGAAGAGCGGAGTCATGAGACCCGCTTTGGACCAGCGGGCCCTAAACACTCACATAGCCACCAGGAGGTTCCGCATGCTGACGGTCAGACACCTCCTGGAGAGCTCCTGGGGTTCTTGGTGAACCGGGACAAGAGCGCACTCACCCCAGCTCAGCGCATGGCTTATCTGGGTTTGGAGCTGGACACGCTCTCTATGACGGCCCACCTCTCTGCGGACAGGCGAGCCTCCCTCCTCTCAGCCCTGAGGTCTGCAGTGACCATGCCTCTGGTCAGGGTCTGTTTGGTCAGGACCGTCCTGGATTTAATGGCCGTGGCCCACCTGGTGGGCCTTCTTCTGGTTGGACCTTCTGCACATGCGCAGGCTGCTACGGTGGTTTGCACGCCTCTGCTGCTTGGGGAAGCGGGACGGATGCAGAAAGGTCTCGATCCCGCCCTCGGGCACGCCAGGATCTCCTTCTCTTAATGGATCCTGCTCTCCTATGCTAGGAGTCCCCCTGGGCTGCGTATCGCATCACGTCGAGGTGTTCACGGATGCGTCTCTCGCAGGGTGGGGAGTCACCCTGGACCACCACGCGGTGGGCGGTGCCTGGGATTCCATGGAGTTCCTCCAGGCCCTGCTGGACAGTGGCTGAGCTGCATCCACACTGCGGTGTTTGCATCAACCATCATAGCGGGTTACGGCGGCTTTGGCCACTTCTCTGCACGCAGTCACCCGCTGTTGAAGCGGTTTCTGTGTGGGGCGTGTTGGCTACGGCCACCCCCCAGGCATGTGGTCTCCCCGTGGGACCTCCACGTTGTGTTGGAGGGTCTTGGGGGGCTCACCTCTTCGAGCCTTTGGAGAAGACGGAGGTCCGCTTTCTCTCCTTCAAGGCCGCCATCTTGTTCGCGCTAGTATCCGCCAAGAGAGTTGGGGATCTCTGCGCCTTGTTGGTCCGCCCATCCTGCGGGCTGTTCAGCCGGGATGGGGGACTTGTGCATCTTTGGCCTAACCCGGCCTTTAATCCCAAGGTGATCACTTCGGACTTCCGGTCGCGAGTGATCCAGATCCAAACGCTTGCTCCCGGCCTGGCTCATCTGAGGACGGCCCACGGCTGCGGTTGCTGTACCCGGTTAGGGCCCTGCGTTATGTCCAGCGCACAGCTGGTTTTCACACCACGGACCAGCTGTTTGTGGGGTTTGGAGCCTGGGGGCGTGCCCCCCCCCCCCCCCCCCCCCCCCCCCCCCCCCCCCCCCCCCCGCCCCCGACCTCTCAGAAAGACGTCCACTGGGTGGGGGGCGCTATTGCAGCTGCCTGCAGGGCACAGAATCTCTCGCCGCTGGCAGTGATTCATGCTCATTCCACACAGCGTGTGGCTGCCTGTGCGGCCCTGTGCAGGGGTGTCACGGTGACATCTGCCAGGCTGCCTTCTTGGCCTCCGCGTTCATATCTGTTGGATATGTAAACTGACTCTGTGGCCATGTCGGTTTCAGCGAGAACACGAGTTCCGTCGCTTAACCGTTTTGGTCCTTCTGGCCTGTTTGCCGCGTCCCGAGTGGGGTCGTGGACCAGGGCTTTCCCGCCTGCCGCTTGGTTTTTGCCGCGGCCTGCTGATGTTGTGACGGTGCTTAGCGGGAACGGAAGTTCTGCCGCTTGCCGTGTTGGTCTTCTTGCTCGACTGCCGCGTCCCGGGTGGGGTCGCGGACCAGAGTTTTCTCCCCGCCTGCCGCTTGGCTCTGCCACGGTGTGCGGATGTTGTTACAGTGACGGTGTTCGTGGGAACAGGAGTTCTGCCGCTCGCTGTATTGGATCCTCTAGCCCGGCTGCCGCTTCCCTGTGTGGGTCGCGGACCAGGGTTTCCCGCCTGCCGCTGTGGCTTGCCCTGGCCGGCGTGTGTGTGTCGCTGTGGCGATGTTTGTTCACGTCGCGGGCGGCGCTTCGGCGCATGGATGCCCGCCTCGTTCTTTGGGGGTTCTGCGACCGTTCTGGACGTACGGTTTGTTTACTTCCATCTTACGCACCAATCCCGTCAGCATGCCAGCTGGGAGTACATTCATCGACCTACGGCCTTCGCCTGGGTGTGTGCCACTAGCGAAGCCCGTAGGCGGGCTAAGCACTTACGAAGTAGAATTAGTAGTTACTGGATGTAACTCCAGTTCTACGAGTAAGTGCGTGCCCGCCTACCTGCTGGCCCAGCTGTCTGCTTCCCTTACTTGGCTGATTCAGAAGAAGGGAGAATGGCTGCCTCCAGCTCGGGGTATACCCTCGGGGGGCGTGGAGCCGCGCCATCGGGCGGCGGGGGATTGGTGCGTCGAGCTTTTGTTGTCTCAGTTGATTGGCTGCGCCAAGGGGAGTGCCACTAGCGAAGCCCGTAGGCGGGCACGCACTTACTCGTAGAACTGGAGTTACATCCAGTAACTACTAAATATCTATGATGGCAGCCAGTAAGTGAACACAGACACAGAACTTCCTGTCTGTCGCCCTTCAAAATAAAACAAAAATAAAATACATCAAAACCCATTTCATGCATAATACGTCATCCCTCATCTCTTTCAGATGGTAAACATTTTTAATCAAGGAACATAAAGTTTCCCCGACTTTCAAACGTTCAACCGCATATAGACGTCGACCTTGGGTCCTAATTTAGACGTCCAGATCTTCAACTCATCGAGAAGTCGAAATTGGGTCCAAAGACGTCCAAATACCTCACCTATTTTGGACGTCCAAAATAGGTCTATAATTGGTCTTGGACGGACGGACGCAATATGGACATGATCTGGACGTCCATACGTCCAATGTTTAAGGGGTCTGTGAGGAATATTACTGAGAGGTTCATGAGGTTCCCTCTGTGAACAACTTTTCATTCAAGCAGTTTTGGTTGAAACAAGAGATGACGACATAAAGTACACCAATATCTCATCGGTTTGTGATTCATTGCATTTTCTAACAATGCAAAATATTGTTCACTTGTTGTGGTGTTTCTTGAAATATTTGGAAGTATTATGTCGTAAATATAATTTATGTAAAGGAGGTTTGAATTGTTGCTATCTTTAAAACTTTTTTTTGTAAATCTCACAGACCACCAGGCACACCTTCAAGGACTCCAGAGGGCACAAGTACCCGGTCTGAGAAGCTCTGGCTGAGATCAATAGGCAGGTATTCCACTGGAGGGCGCCATAAATCCAGAAGGGCATCATCATGGTGAGCTTTTCCACTTGGCAGAACTCTGAACATGTCTTTTACCGCTGAGGTCAGCGGTGCTGGTCAGCTACATTCACCTTCTCATGTTAGGAATACACTCCTCCCTGGTAATGTGGATATTTTGCATGTTGTCTGGTAACCTCTGACCTTAAGGGTCGATCTTGGTGAGTAAACAGGAGTCTGTGCTGTCTATGGAGCAGTGCTGAGCTTCTCCACATCAAACAGTCGTCCTCATCAGAATGACGCTGAGGATCTTCTTCCCGCTGCTCAGATCACGTCCTTTACAGTCCAGCAGATTGAAACAAGGCTGCTGAATAGAGGATTTCCTGACATTAAGGTCCAGTAGAAGGTCTCAGCGGCTCCCAGCAGCGTCGTGTTCCAGACAGTGGTCCTGAAGTCTGGATGACAACAGTGAATATAGTGCCGAATCTGCAAGTCAGCAAAGAAGTCCTTAAGCTGAATTCCATGTTTACCCTGAAGCTGTGTGAAGACACGAGGACAAACAGACCCCCCACTGGGGACCATCTGTGAACTCCTGCAGGGAGGATCGGGATCCTCCCTCAGAGGCGGCAGATCATGCAGACTGGGGATCTTCGAGGTGTGTTTCCTCAAATCCCTCCAGACGTTTCTAGTGCTGTCGTTCAGCTCACTTAACCTGTTTCAATCAGTGGAAAGGAGCATGTGCCCAAGATTCAGGTGGATCATCCTTTACTTTCAAACACCCATGAATGATGAGTGATTCTGCCATGACAGGACCAGCCATGGAAGAGTCCAGCTCTGTCCTGGGTGAGCTGTGAAGGTTTGGAACTTAATGTTGACCTCTTTCCTCTCTAGACATTCAGAAGGGTCCCTCTCTGAGCCCTGGACGCTCTTCTTCTCTAGAAGTATTGGAGCGTTTACAGAGGGAACATTCAGAGTTCAGTCTGTTCGACCCGGCCAGGACGAGGAGATCGTCCGTCTCCTGAGGAACCAGAGTAACGCTGTCCCTCAGAATGCTCCCAGCTTCCAGAGAGACATGGATTCCTAGGTATGTGAACCCCGAGTCGGACCACTAGAGGAAAGTCTCCAGTCTGCCAGTTTCCTGACGGCGTGGCAGACGTCTGGTCAAAGATACCTGATCACCGGACAGCCAGCCGGACGCCGGAGTCCTCGATGGACCAGCAGATAACACCTTCTGCCTTCAGACCTCATATTGGACGCTCAGAGGCACACAGGGGCTTCCTGCAGCCTCAGGCAGTGGCGCCACCGCCAGTCCAAACACCTGGTGAACCTGGACCACCCCGGAGGGTCCAACTGCTGAGACGGACCGCACCCGATCCAGCACCATTCAGCTACAACCAGGCCAGACCTGGTTCCACTGCCCCCTGTAGGCCAGACCTGGTTCCACTGCCCCCTGTAGGCCAGACCTGGTTCCACTGCCCCCTGTAGGCCAGACCTGGTTCCTCTGCCCCCTGTAGGCCAGACCTGGTTCCTCTGCCCCCTGTAGGCCAGACCTGGTTCCTCTGCCCCCTGTAGGCCAGACCTGGTTCCTCTGCCCCCTGTAGGCCAGACCTGGTTCCACTGCCCCCTGTAGGCCAGACCTGGTTCCACCTGGTGTTTGTGAACAGCAGTGGCCTTGGCGTTTGGAGGGTTCCTGTCCTGTCCTCTGCTGCTCTGATGTGGTTCCCTCCGGTTCTCTCTGCCGGTCCAGCTCTTCTTCACACATTCTCTCCTTTTTCAGTCTCATTCTCTACTCATAAACTCGTCTTATTGGACTCTGAGACCAAAACCCTCTGATCTCTGAGACAGTCACACACACACACACACACAGACACACACACACACACACACACAGACACACACACACACACACACACACACACACACACACACACACGCATGCACGCACACACACACACACACGCATGTGTAGGGTTTCCCACTCTTTTGGGGACATTGCATTGACTCCCATTCATGTCTAGCCCCTAACCCTGACCCTTACCCTAACCCTAACCCACAACAAAACAATGTATAGCCGCAAAGAAATGTTTTTGCACTTTTACTTTTTTCAGTAACAACAACATGGTCAAGAAAACACTGTTTCCCTTCATGGGGACCCAAGAAATGTCCCCACAAATGACATTGTGCCTGGTTTTCCTATGTTGTGGGGACATTTTGTCCCCACAACCATACGAAAACCCGCACACACACACACACACACACACACACACACACACACACACACACACACACACACACACACAGAGCTTAGTGGTGTCTGAAGTGAAGGCGGTCTGTCTTACCTAACCCGGGGCCCGTTGGGTGCTGGTTCCAGTGTGGCCCCTCCCAGAGTCGGGTCGGGTTCCCGTTGGCCAGGAGCCCAGTGGACCCGTCGGGTCCTGCAGGTGTAGCTGTTCTCCACCAGCGGCGGCGCCACAGGGAAGCCCCGGCAGCTGCGACGGAGGACTGATCCTGTCTTCACGGCCGCTGTCTGACCGTCTTTGCTGCCGTCTTGTTTAAAACGATGCCGCCAGCAGGACCCGAGTCCTGACCGGCACTGGAACCGGGCCGATTCTGAAGTGGCGCAGCGCTCCAGACCAGAGCCGTGGCTCAGGCACGACCTGGACTGCCTCACTGCCTGCGGGCTGGTTTAAACTCAGAAACACTGAACAGTCAGAAGCACAGCCGCTCGCCACACAGGAAGGTTTATTCATGAACTCAGGCTTTACAGGGTTTTAAGGCAAAATGCTGGTTTGACTTCCTGCAGATGGACTTCAGGAGACGATGGACCTTTGGTGAAAACATAGAAACCAGAGAGAAATGCACTGAAGCTCCAGACCGAGTGTTTACAGCAGACTTCTTAATCCTCTATAAATCTGAATGAAGCCTAAATCTGCTCTGAAATGACCTCGGACTCGCCTGAACACTGCTAGGAGGTGAGTTTGGATCTGAGCAGACCGGCGGGTTGATTCTCCTCTGGACCAGAATCATCCGCTGATCAGACGACTTCATTCTGCTTCTTCTGCTCCGTCGTGATGATGCAATATTCCAAGATGGCGGCCCGCAGCCCGCGTTTCAACTCGCACGGAGACAATTTATTCAACGGCGGTTTTAGAAGAATTGGACATAATGGAATGAGCGGATGGACGGAGCAGAACAACCAGGACATTTTCAAAGATGCAGCGTCAAAGTTAATCCAGAAAGAAAGAGAGAAAAACGCTGCTACGTCACGGCCGCCCCGTCCAATCAGAACGCAGCACAGACCCAGCAGTAGAGAGGAGTTAATCCCTCGTTTTCACATGAAAACACCAAGGTCAGGAATGTAATTCTGAATTATTTGATTCAGAATAAACAGTTCCGGATGAGAAGCCCGCTGCAGCGCTGAGTGAGGACAGAGGCAGCAGCAGCAGAACTCTCCTGTCAGCTGAATAAATCCATCTCTTTGTCCATCCCCTCCATGTCCCCCTCCGTCCTGTAGGTGGCCCACTTGTGGAGGCGGCTGTAGAGGGGCAGGCCCTCCTTCTCCCGGTACAGGTAGACCCCGGTCACCAGGTTCCAGTCCCTGGACCGGATTGGACTGGCCTGCTGCCCGTGCTCCGCCCTCTCCGCCTCCTCCTCTTTGCTCAGAGACACGAAGCCGAAGAAGTTCTGGACGTAGTCCGCAGCCCGGATGCGAGCGTGGGCGCCGGCGGTGCGCTCAAACAGGTCCTGCTCGCAGGAGCGGTACAGCGCCCAGTACGCCTCCTGGCGGTGTCCCAGCGGGGACGAGCAGCGCCTCATGCACAGAGCCAGGAAGACCACCAGGGATATCCCCGCCACCAGCAGCCAGCCGATCAGCTGAGGAGAGCAGACACACAGCAGGGTTAACCTCACAGCGCCACCCGGTGGCTCGGCTGACCTCCAGCTTCCTCCGTCAGCTCCACACTCTGCAGCGCAGCCTGAACACACCCCTGCAGAAACCTGACCCTCACATGCTCACTTCCTGGTTTGGAGTTCCTGTCTGGCTCTTCTGGGTGTGGTTTGCTGTTTCTTTTCTGTCCTCGGGGAAGATGTTCTACAGCTCTGACTCTGGTTTGACACCAGCTTCCTCCTGTCTGAGGACGTCCTCCCTCCAGACAGGCAGCTGACAAACACACCACACTGTGACTCTGAGTAACCTCTGCCCAGACCGGAGCTGTGAGTCCTGATCACAGCTCGGAGAGGAAAGACGGGTCCACCGGTGGCAGTTAGTGTTTAAACTGTAAACTGGCATTGTCTGGAGTGAGCAAAACCAAAGCAAAGCAGGATGCAGTAGGAGAGCAGCAGGACAGGAAACCTGACATTACCTGAGATTCATATTTCAGCTGCCGTTCGATGGTGGGCCAGAACCTCTGCAGATCCTCTGGAACGGTTCCTTCGCAGGGGAATCTGGCCAAGACGTCGGGCCCGGTGTGGCTGGGAAAGCCGTCCAGCGAGCCCGGGTCCACGAACTCACAGAGGGCGCAGGTGTAGGCCTGGCCCCGCAGCAGGGAGATCCCCGCCCAGGTGAGCGGCGCCACCACCGCTCGGCCCACGATCGTGCCCAGCAAGGCGAACGCCGCGGCGCCGGACAGCTTCCGGCAGTTCCTCAGCCGGCACTCGGACACCAGGTCCCAGGTGCTCCTGTTCAGCATGACCCCCACCAGGAAGAGCACCAGCGCCGGCACGCCGATGGCCGCCAGGCCGTAGCGGTAGTTTCTCCCGGAGGAGCAGGGGCAGTGAAACGCGAAGACATTGTACGCGGTCTGACCGGCCACCGTGCCCAGAGCCACCAGACCGTTGAAGATCATCACATCTTTGCTCTTGAAGAAGAGGGACACAAACTTGAAGTTCTCCGTGACGAGAGCCGCTGCAGCCATGGTGGAAGAGACCGTCTGTCCTGAGGCGGGACTGAAGCACCCAGAGCGTCCTCTGGCCTGGAGACAGGAGCTCTGCTGTGATTCTCACGCTGCCGTGTGATTGGCTGGCTTTAGTTTTCCTGACAGAAAACAGACGTGAAGAACAAACAGCAGGACTGGAGAGGAGAGAAGGTTCACCATGAAAGAGGATCTGTTAGTCTGGCAAACAAAGTTATGTAAACTCACACTGTGCCCGTCCCGAGGCCGAGGCGTCACCTGATGCTTTTAATCCCTTCTAGATATCCAGCATCCCGCTCCGCCTCAGCAACGCCCGGCACCGCGAAGACGAGTCCGCGACGTGAGGCCCGGGCTGGTTCTGCCTCCCGCTCTCAGAGCCACAGCCCGGCACCAGCGATGACTCACAGGCAGGAAGTACCCTGCAGTTTCCACCGCAGCGCAGAAAAAACAGCCGCTCTGGGCTGTAAATGAAAACATGTGCTGAGAATGAGGGCGGCGGCTCCGCCAGCCGGAGAGGAGCAGGGTGGAGCTAATGTCCCGGCACGCCGTCAGAGTCGTCACCTCAGGCGCTTCACCCATATGAAATACTTTAATAAGAATTCCACAGACGTGCAGCACAAACTGCCTGGAGCATGTGATCCAGCCGGGCCAGGCTGAGTCCCCGACGTCCCTGTCCTCCCAACATGGACACAGAAGACGTCTTCCTCCACACGGATGCTCTTTTCAACACGACGACACTGTCTGGTTAGCAGCTGGACTCCCTGCCGGTCTCACGGTCCTGTTCCTGTAAATGACCTGAGCTCACATGGATCTCATCTACCAGCAGACTGAAGACCAGACTTTAGTTCTTTGTTGAACTGGTACCGTAATGAGGCTGCTGTTTTATTTTATCAGTAAAACATTAGCATCCTTTTCCAGTCACTGAGACGGAGCCGGACTGGTGGATCTAGGTGTTAGACACAGAAGAGCCTCTGTGTCACGGTCTGAGGTCAGAGATCCAGAGTGTCCTGCTGCTCAGAGGCAGTCGGACTGGGACGTGGAGGCGGGTCAGTCTGGCCCGGGTCTCCCGAGCTGGGGGGGCAGCAGGGACTGGATGGTGTGTTTCACTGGAAGCCAGTGTGGTCATGAGGCACGTGATTCAGAGGAAGGAGTGTTCAGGCTGCTTCCTGTCTGCATCTCCTCACTTCCTGTGGAGCAGCACTTGCTTCCTGGTGTCGCCGTCTTTCATGTCTTACTTTCATATTTTCTTTTCTCCAAACTTGTCATGGTCGGTGTGCCGTCAGACCCAATTGCAGAGAGACAGAAGCAGGATCGATGATCGAACAGGTTTATTTAGTGCAGATAACCAGGAGGGCTGCAGCCTGGCAGCAGCGCCACAGGCTGGCTGGGGGCGAGGCCGTGGCGTGACGAGGCTGTGGGAAGACCGTGGCGAGGTCCTGGCGAGACCGAGGCGAGGTCGTGGCGTGACAAGGTCCTGGTGAGACCAGGTGAGAAAAGGCAAAACAAGGCATGACGACACAGAAACCTCCTGTCTGCTTGGCAGAGCAGCCGAGTCCCGCTGCAGCAGGGGGGCTGGTCAGGGTAACGATCCGGCCAGGAGCAGGTGGCGGGGGGATTTATCCAGGAGGCAGAGGGGCAGTCTCCAGGCGAATGCAGTCAGCACTCAGCAGGACCCGGGGAGACTGGGACTGCATGCAGCCTGCCTGACCACCATCCTGACAAAATTCTGTTCCTGTGTTTTATTTCCATCTGACATTCTGTCTGGTTATTTGTTGAAACTTGTTCTTAATTCACGGTTGCATTTATATCGTCATTATTTCCAGTCACGGATTTTCTTCCTCTGTTTTTTCCACACGTTGCATTGCTGCGTCAGTTTGTAAATGAGGGGGCGGGGTTTCAAGACCTGTCTTGGGGTCAGCCGCTCGCCTATTGGCCAGTCAGCTTCAACATCCACAGGTCGACTCCACATCACAGACAGTTAAATAAAGATGGGCGGAGCCAACGCGGCATCCCCCACAGCGTCCTCATTGGCTGTATATAAAGGTGGGCGGAGCTAATGCGGCGTCCCCCACGGCGATCTGAAGTTTCCAGCAGGTCGTCTCCAGACTGAACACCGTAAACCAGATGTAATGTGATTGGTCCAGCCTGTCACATGACCGCATCACGTGGACAGAGGGGGGGCTGTGATTGGCTGATTGATGCTGAACTTTAACTCCTGAAATCAAATCATCAGACGACCGATGTGGTCAGAGTGAAGCTGCCACGCTGCCGAAAGGTCTGGGAACCTCACAGGATCAACAAAGAGCCGAGAAGCCGTGAGGAGCAGCAGTCAGCGTTTATTAGGAAGACTTAAAGACAGTAAAGCGGCCGGGTCGTCCCGCCTCCTCTCAGCCTCCGGCGCAGGAGGACGGTCGCAGTGCAGACCCCGGATGCTGAACCCGTGGCGTGTTCCCGGATGCAGTCCAGACCCCGGATGCTGAACCCGTAGCGTGTTCCCGGATGCAGTCCAGACCCCGGATGCTGAACCCGTAGCGTGTTCCCGGATGCAGTCCAGACCCCGGATGCTGAACCCGTAGCGTGTTCCCGCTCACACAGACCCAGCTAACGAAAGCAGCAGCTGCAGAGGGCTGAGTTTGCATGCCGGTGAGCCGGAGGGAAATCAGACCCGCCTCAGCCTGATGATTCAAATGAGGACATGAGAGGAGCGGCGCTGTGACAGGGGTGTCCAACATGCGGTCCGCAGCCCAGACTGAGCTCCTTTGGAAAGTATAAAGCATGAGATAGACCTCTGGCCTCTGACCTTTGACCTCTAGATGGATTTACCTATAGGTTTTCCTTACCAGACATGATGTGGGAGTGTTAATACACACACACACACACACACACACACACACACACACACACACACACAGGTTTGTATTTCTATCCTTGTGGGGACCGTCCATTGACTCCCATTCATATCTAACTCCTAACCCTGACCCTGACCCTGACCCTAACCCAGACCACAACACAGCCGAACCCTAAAGAAATGTTTTGACCTTTGACTTTTTTCAGTAACAACAACATGGTCAAAAACACTGTTTCCCTCATTAGGACCGGAAGATGGTCCCACAAGGCACATCGTGCAGGTTTTCCTATCCTTGTGGGGACATTTGGCCCCCACAAGGATAGAAATACGAGTACACACACACACACACACACACACACACACACACACACCCTGGCCTGTCCTGCCTGGCTCCCTCCGTCTCCATGTGGACCTGGTGGAACCTCTGTGGAGCTAGTCTGGGCCCTGGGACCACAGGTTTGGCCCCGCTGTGCAGACTGAGGGTGGGCGGTGCTGTCGAGGAGGCGGAGCTGTGGGCGGTGCTGCCGTTATCTGACCTGACCCTCCGGCTTCCTGTCCGTGAGGACGGCGTCCTACACGTCGGAGTACAGCGTGCGGCCCTGCCGGTCCTCCCAGGTCACGCAGGGCCGGGGTCTGTGAGCCACCCGGGTCACGTCCAGCTCGGGCTTGTCGTGGAACCACCGGTTGAGCAGCCGGTCCACCTGGTCCTGCCGGGTCACGCCGTGGAGCCGCTCCTCCTCCCCGTCCCGCTCCCACTCCTCACTGCCGCTGCCGATGAAGGGGGGGTGGGGCAGGCGGAGGACGGCGTCCTCCGTCACGTCCTCGAAGAACTGCACCACGCACTTCCTGGCGAAGTCCCGGGCGTGCAGGACGCAGGTCTCGTCGAACAGCTTCTGCTCCACGTCCAGGTAGTTGCTCCAGTAGCGGGTCTGCAGGAAGGTGGCGTGGTCGTCGAAGCAGGGCTTGACGAGGCGGGCCAGCGCTCCCAGCGCGATGAGGAGCAGCAGGATGGACCAGCCCACGGCCTGCAGCGAGACAGCAGGGCGTCAGGGCACAGCCCGGGAGCCAAACCCACTGAAGGAGGAACCCCCAGGGTCAGCAGCTGGAGGCCACTCCAAGAGGAGGAACCGAGCCGGAACCGAACGCTCCAGAGCGCAGCAAGGTCAAAGGTCAAATTTATTTATATAGCACATTCAAAACACAGTAGCCACTGCCCAAAGTGCTGCACAAATTTTAAACAAGCATTAAAATATAGCATACAAGAAGGAAAGAAAGAAAAAGAAAACTATTTAAAAATATAAGGCACACTGTCTGGTTCAGGTCGTGTTGAAGGCCGATGTGAAAAGGTTTAAGCTGTGATTTAAAAATTTCGATTGAGGGGGCAGACCTGATGTTCAGAGGGAGACGGTTCCAAAGCTGTGGTCCCGCAAGAACAACAACTCGTGTCAAACGGCGAACCACCAAGGATGAGTCCAGCTCCTGACGGAGCAGACCGCCGCCCGAGGCCTTCAGGGGAGGACGGGCCGGCGGAGCTCACCTGGGAGTAGCAGCGGACGTATCGCGACACCGCTTTGCGAAAGGAGCTGTTCCTGAAGATGACGTCCTCCTTACAGGGCACCTTGGCCATGACCCGGACCACGTCCAGCCCCGTGCTGTTCGGCAGGCCTGCAGCACAGAGCGCCTCAGACAGGGAGGGGTGTGTGTGTGTGTGTGTGTGTGTGTGTGTGTGTGTGTGTGTGTGTGTGTGTGTGTGTACCTGAGAAGAGAGCAGGGTCCACACTCATGCTGAAGGCGCAGATGAAGATCTTGCCGTCCAGCAGAGTGACCAGGATCCAGACCATGGGGGCCAGCAGGGCCCGCTGGATCATGGCTGAGAAGAGATACCTGGAGAAACACACACCTTCACCTTCAGCTTCACACGGCATGACGCAGCACAGGTCGACAAAACACCACATGACAAAACACAACACGAGAAAACACAGCTCGACAACACACAGCCCATCGGCAGCCTTTCTGACTGAAGACGCTCCTGCAGTGTGGACAGTGTCCACTGGACTCCCTCATGTCTCCGTCCAGTCATGTCTTCCCTGCTCAGCTCTGTGTTCCAGATGGTTCAGAGACAGAAGCAGTTTGCATTCTAGAACCATGAAGGGGTCAGAGGTCAAACATTCAGGCTACGGCTGCTTCCTAGACTCAAACTACATCAGATCCAAAAAAATGCACCCAGAACCTCTGGTCTGAGGAGACCCGGTGACTCCCAGATCCTCTGGTCTGAGGAGACCCGGTGACTCCCAGATCCTCTGGTCTGAGGAGACCCGGTGACTCCCAGAACCTCTGGTCTGAGGAGACCCGGTGACTCCCAGAACCTCTGGTCTGAGGAGACCCGGTGACTCCCAGATCCTCTGGTCTGAGGAGACCCGGTGACTCCCAGAACCTCTGGTCTGAGGAGACCCGGTGACTCCCAGAACCTCTGGTCTGAGGAGACCCGGTGACTCCCAGATCCTCTGGTCTGAGGAGAGTCCTGGTTCCCTCTGATCAAACTGGACCTTCACACTCATCTAGGAAGGATGAAACAAAGATGGCTTCCTCTGGCCCGACTCACTTCACCACCGCAGGGTTCTTGGACCTGTTTCCGGTCGGCCTCATCCACTCGTCCATCATGACGCCCGTGTGCCGGTTGACCAGGACCCCCAGGAAGAAGAGGATGATGGGCGGGACGACCATGACGCCCAGCGAGTAGAGCTTGTTGTACTGCGGCAGGCAGGGGCAGTTGAAGTCGAAGCTGGTGTAGAGCTTGACGCTGACCAGGGCCAGGACGATGCAGATCCCGTTGGAGATGGACTCCGAGTTGGACTGGAAGTACTGCAGGACCAGCTTCAGGCGCTCCATGGCTCCGGGGACCAGCGGCTCCGTCCGTCAGTCAGGGGAGTGCAGGAACACACCTGAACAGGTGTGAGAGCGCGGACACACCCCGCCCCGCTGTTAAAGCCACACACACTCACTGCAAAGGTTCAGGCAGAACAAAGACTCCTGACTGGAACTGGTCTTCAAAGCAGACCTGTAAAAGAGCAGGGTCTGTGATGTTTCTATGTCATTGTTTTGAACTGGTCAGAGTAACTGCCTGTTATTACTTTGGAGGAGCGATAAAACCAATGGTTATTAGGAAAATACTACCAATAAAACAACTGAAATAAACAACATTAATTCCTTGGGTTCTTGATGGTATGAAACACTTGGAAGTCTTCAAAACAGAACTTAAGTTTCATAAACTTTGTAAGTATTCCTTACCTGAATTTTCTTTATACAAATTTTAAACAAAAGTGAAAATACACTTCTTCAAAATAAGACAAAACCTGAGTTATTTAAAAAGAAAGACAAAAGTAAGAAAGAAAAAGTAAAGATTTATTAGGTACTTGGGAAAAAAATCACTAATCAATGGTGGGCTCCTCTTGCAGTTGGATTAGATCCCTCCATCTCCCACGACTAGACATTCTGCTGGATTATGATTAAAGTTCATCTATAAATCACTGCGTCTTCTCCTCCCGCCGAGCCCCTGTGCCACAGCTGTTTCATGCTGGTGTTGGTGCTGGTGCGTGCAGTAGGTCTGCTGATGGGCGTGGTCAAACAAGAACAGTGAGCAGCTCGTGAATTGATGATATTTTCAGAGTAAAGCAGCCCATTTGTGTGAACAAGCTGGGGAAAGCGCATTTGTTATAATTTATTTTGATAGTCAAATTACTGACATTTTCGTCTTGTCTCGTCTCGTTAACAGAAATAACAGATACGTCTCGTCACATTTCTATCTTTAAAGAGAAATTTTTAGCTCGCCATGTCTCATTTTAGTCTTGGAAAAAAGGGGCATTGACAAAATATTTTTGTTGTTGTCATCGTTGAAGAAAACTACACTGGTCCTGACAGTACCGTCAACCCCTCCCTACGGGTCCTGACAGTACCGTCAACCCCTCCCTACGGGTCCTGACAGTACCGTCAACCCCTCCCTACGGGTCCTGACAGTACCGTCAACCCCTCCCTACGGGTCCTCACAGTACCGTCAACCCCTCCCTACGGGTCCTGACAGTACTGTAAACCCCTCCCTACGGGTCCTGACAGTACCGTCAACCCCTCCCTACGGGTCCTGACAGTACCGTCAACCCCTCCCTACGGGTCCTGACAGTACCGTCAACCCCTCCCTACGGGTCCTGACAGTACCGTCAACCCCTCCCTACGGGTCCTCACAGTACCGTCAACCCCTCCCTACGGGTCCTGACAGTACTGTAAACCCCTCCCTACGGGTCCTGACAGCACGGTCAACCCCTCCCTACGGGTCCTGACAGTACTGTAAACCCCTCCCTACGGGTCCTGACAGTACTGTAAACCCCTCCCTACGGGTCCTGACAGTACTGTAAACCCCTCCCTACGGGTCCTGACAGTACTGTAAACCCCTCCCTACGGGTCCTGACAGCACGGTCAACCCCTCCCTACGGGTCCTGACAGTACCGTCAACCCCTCCCTACGGGTCCTGACAGTACTGTAAACCCCTCCCTACGGGTCCTGACAGTACTGTAAACCCCTCCCTACGGGTCCTGACAGTACTGTAAACCCCTCCCTACGGGTCCTGACAGCACGGTCAACCCCTCCCTACGGGTCCTGACAGTACCGTCAACCCCTCCCTACGGGTCCTGACAGTACTGTAAACCCCTCCCTACGGGTCCTGACAGTACTGTAAACCCCTCCCTACGGGTCCTGACAGTACTGTAAACCCCTCCCTACGGGTCCTGACAGTACCGTCAACCCCTCCCTACGGGTCCTGACAGTACCGTCAACCCCTCCCTACGGGTCCTGACAATGGCGTAAACCCCTCCCTACGGGTCCTGACAGTACCGTAAACCCCTCCCTACGGGTCCTGACAGTACCGTCAACCCCTCCCTACGGGTCCTGACAGTACTGTAAACCCCTCCCTATGGGTCCTGACAGTACCGTAAACCCCTCCCTACGGGTCCTGACAGTACCGTCAACCCCTCCCTACGGGTCCTGACAGTACTGTAAGCCCCTCCCTACGGGTCCTGACAGCGGCGTAAGCCCCTCCCTACGGGTCCTGACAGCGGCGTAAGCCCCTCCCTGTGGCAGCTGTAACCCTGGAGGACGGTGACTCTGGACACAGTGAGCTGGAGGATGGAACCAGGTTCGTCTTATATCTTCAGTTTCAGTTCTTATCAGACTTTCCAGGATCCTGAAGCTGTTCCATTCAGACAGCAGGAGGTCTGTTCTGACCAGCGCTGGTTCCAGACAGACTCCCCAGGACCGGACTGATCCGACAGCCTGCAGGATCTACACACTGCGGGTTCTCCATGGTCTCCACAGAACCACGGTGTCAGGACTGCTGCGATGAAGAAGTTTCTTGTGTTTCCACACCAGCTTCCTTCCAAAATAAAAGCCTGTGCTCTGCTGTGGGAGGCGTTGCTCCAGCAGCCTGACCGTCTGATCAAGCCTCCTGCAGCTCAGAGATCAGCCTGCTGCCCGAATCAAACAAATATACTGCAGAATAATGGGCCATACCAGCACATTTATCATATATGAATATATATATATATATGTATATATTCCCCAGATATGAGGTTAAACATTTTGTATTCTCCAGTATATTACAATATTCTGAACCCAGCAATTCTTTGCATATTTTGCAATACAGAGTCACACACTTTGGTTTGAGTAACTACAACTGTTGAGTGTGTGTGTGTGTGTGTGTGTGTGTGTGTGCGTGCGCGTGTGTGTGCGTGTCATCAAAGCCTCGCTGCGTTGGTGTAAAAATGAAAGTTTTATTAAACTTTGAAAGACAGAAAAGTGCGCTCATTTCAACGAGGACAGAGGATGGACGGTTCCTCCGCTCGTCTCCATGACGACAGCAGGAACATGGCGGTGGGAGACGGCGGCGGTCCGGCGGCTCCGTCAGGTCAGCGAGATGTCTGCAGACTCCGAGGCGTCCAGCACCCTGAACACCCCCACCTTCTCCTTCGTCACGCCGCTCTTCTCCTTATCTGGAAACAAACATCCACTTGAGCTCGTCATCCCGCCACAGCGCTCTCACCTCACCACAAACGGAGCACCGGTTCGATTCCCCTGCAGCACAGCCAGCATCCTGGATCCACCCACACAGAAAAGAACCAAAACAGCTTCAACCCATCAGGAGGAGGAACCAAAACCAGACCCGACGCTGAGGGGGAGGGGCTTCCTGCGGGAGGGGGGAGGGGCTTCCTGTGGGTGGAGCAGGCTACACCTGACACTGAGGGGGAGGGGCTTCCTGCAGGAGGGGGGAGCAGGCTACACCTGACACTGAGGGGGAGGGGCTTCCTGCAGGAGGGGGGAGGGGCTTCCTGCGGGTGGAGCAGGTTACAGCGGTGCTTCATGTGGGTGGAGCAGGCCGTGTCAGAAACGATGACCCTTGACCCTGGCGGTGCACTGACCCAGCAAGTCGGAGCGGTCCAGGAGGAGCTCCAGGTCTTTGTCGCTGATCACCTTCCCCCTGCTGGACTTCACCTCTCTGGAAGACAGCAGCAGATGAAGCAGATGACCTGTGACCTCCACCCTCCACCCTCCAGAGCTCCGCCCACCTCTCGGCTCCTCTGGCCTCCAGCAGCTCCTTCAGCTCGTCCAGGTCGATGCAGCTCCGCCCCTGGTTCAGCGCCGCCTTCCCGCCTTTGAACTTATCTGGAAGAAAGCAGGAGGTGCTGAGCAGGGTGGGGGGTGTCTGGGGGGGGGGGGGGGGTGCCTGGGGGGGGCGGGTGGGCGCTCACTCTTGTGGATGACCATCTGCTCCAGCTTCCTTTTGGCCGACGCCCTCTCCAGGATCTTCTGGTCGATGGTGTTGGCGGTGACCAGTCTGTAGACCACCACAGGCCTGGTCTGCCCGATGCGGTGGCAGCGGTCCTGGGCCTGCAGGTCCGCCTGAGGGTTCTGAGGGGGACGTGAAGCGTCAGTCCACCTGGACGGCAGACACCCCCAGCCCTTCCCCCCGCCGACCCCCCACACTCACCCAGTCGCTGTCGAAGATGATGACGGTGTCGGCGGCCGTCAGGTTGATGCCCAGCCCCCCCGCCCTGGTGCTCAGCAGGAAGAGGAAGACCTCCGGGTCCGACGAGAACCTGGTCATCTGGGGGGGGGGGGGGGACTAGCTGTGAGAACAGCAGAGGGGTGTGTGTGTGTGTGTGCGCGTGTGTCTCTCACGTTGTGGTCTCTGTCAGTGTAGGACATGCTGCCGTCCAGCCGGCTGTACTGGAAGCTCCTCAGGAAGCAGTAGTCCACCAGCAGGTCCAGGATGGACGTCATCTGGCTGAAGATCAGCACCTGGAGCGCGCACGCACACACACACGCACACGCACAGTTCATTTACCTTCTCCAGGTTCCAGCTACAGCCTGTCCGCCTGTGTTCCCGGTGTAGGTACAGCCTGACTTTGTGGTTCAGTTGATAAACTGGATGAAGGGAAGTTTGTCTGGATCCACCTGGAACGGACAGTCTGGACCGGAACAGGGACCGGCCCGGGACCCAGCGGAACAGGGACCGGCCCGGGACCCAGCGGAACAGGGACCGGCCCGGGACCGGCCCGGGACCGGCCCGGGACCCAGCGGAACAGGGACCGGCCCGGGACCCAGCGGAACAGGGACCGGCCCGGGACCGGCCCGGGACCCAGCGGAACAGGGACCGGCCCGGGACCCAGCGGAACAGGGACCGGCCCGGGACCGGCCCGGGACCCAGCGGAACAGGGACCGGCCCGGGACCGGCCCGGGACCCAGCGGAACAGGGACCAGCGATGATGGAGGGGTGGAGGGGTGGCCCCCTGCTGGCGGGGACCCCGTCTCACCTTGTGTCCTCGCTCCTTCAGGACGGGGAGCAGTCTGTCCAGGATCAGGAACTTCCCCGAGACCTTCACCAGCTGCTCATCAATCTGCACACACACCCGGGACCAGGACCGGGACCGGGTCAGTCAGCACGCCTCCAGCTGATGGTGTGTGTGTGTGTGTGTGTGTGTGTGTGTGTGTGTGTGTGTGTGTGTGTGAGAGAGAGAGACCTTGAACTCCTGCGTGGCGGGGTCCAGGGGGTACTCCACCAGGTAGGGGTGGTTGCAGCAGCGCTTCAGCAGCATGATGATGTTCTTCAGCTTCAGGGTGATCTGAGCGTCCAGCGGGCTGCACAGGTCCAGGACGGGGGGGCTGCGGGGACAGGGGACAGTCAGGACGGGGGGGCTGCGGGGACAGGGGACAGTCAGGACGGGGGGGCTGCGGGGACAGGGGACAGTCAGGACGGGGGGGGCTGAGGGGACAGAGCAGGGACTATTGTTCAACATGTCAATGATTTTCAGCAGAGGGACCAGAGAGAGACCGAGTGTGTGAGACACAGTGTGTGTGTCGCAGTGTGTGGTGTGTGTTGCAGTGTGTGTGTCACAGTGTGTGTTGCAGTGTGTGTGTGTGAGAGACCTCTGGTCCGTCTCTCGGCTGACTCTGTCCAGGTACTCCTCCAGGTCCAGCTCGCTGTAGTCCACCACCCGGCGACTGCGGCGCTTCGGCCTGCCGTGGGGGGACAGCACCACCACCTCCTCCTTCTACACACACACACACACACACACACACACACACACACACATTAAAAGGACGTAGCTGAGGACCCGGGTGGAGACCAGTAGTGTTGATTTCCGTCGATTCATCCATTTTCAAATACTGCAGGGACAGCAGTCTCAGCAGAGACACCCTGACCTCCTGTCCCCCAGACTCCTTGTCCCCAAGACCTCCTGTCCCCCAGACTCCTTGTCCCCCCCAAGACCTCCTGTCCCCCCCAAGACCTCCTGTCCCCCCCAAGACCTCCTGTGCCCCCCAAGACCTCCTGTCCCCCCCAAGACCTCCTGTCCCCCTGACTCTTCCTCCAGCTCTTCCTGGAGGATCCTGAGGCATTCCCAGTCCAGTCCAGAGACACAGTCCCTCCACAGTGTCCTGGTCTCCCGCAGGTCCTCCTCCCTGTGGGACATGTCCAGAAGTCCTCCCCAGGAGGATCCATCCTAAAGAGGAGCTGAGCCTCCTCAGCTGGTCCTCTCCATGTGGAGGAGTAGCGGCTCGACTCCCAGCTCCTCCCCTGCTGACAGAGCTCCTCCCCCTGCTGACATAGCTCCTCCCCCTGCTAACAGAGCTCCTCCCCCTGCTGACAGAGCTCCTCCCCTGCTGACAGAGCTCCTCCCCCTGCTGACAGAGCTCCTCCCCCTGCTAACAGAGCTCCTCCCCTGCTGACAGAGCTCCTCCCCCTGCTGACAGAGCTCCTCCCCCTGGTGACAGAGCTCCTCCCCCTGCTGACAGAGCTCCTCCCCCTGCTGACAGAGCTCCTCCCCCTGCTGACAGAGCTCCTCCCCTGCTGACAGAGCTCCTCCCCCTGCTAACAGAGCTCCTCCCTGCTGACGTAGCTCCTCCCCCTGCTGACAGAGCTCCTCCCCCTGCTGACAGAGCTCCTCCCCCTGCTGACAGAGCTCCTCCCCTGGTGACGTAGCTCCTCCCTGCTGACGTAGCTCCTCCCCCTGTCTCTAAGGGAGTCCAGCCCCCCTACGGAGGAAGCTCGTTTCAGCCGCTTGTTATCGGGATCTTGTCCTTTCGGTCCTGACCCAGACTCAGGACCAGAGGTGAGGGTGGGAACGTAGACTGACCGGTAAATCCAGAGCTTCTCCTTTCGGCTCAGCTCCTTCTTCACCACAACGGACCGATACGACTGATCACTGCAGCCGCTGCACCGATCCGCCTGTCAGTCTCACCTCCATCCGTCCCCCACTGTGATCAAGACCCCAAGATACTGAAACTCCTCCACTTGGGCCAGAGTCTCTCCACCGACCTGGAGAGGGCAGGATACCTTGTTCCGGTCCAGGACCAGGACCTCGGATTTGGAGGTGCTGATCCTCATCCCTGTCGCTTCACACTCGGCTGCCAACTGCCCCAGTGCATGATGGTCCGGGTTCGATGAAGCCAACAGGACAACATCATCTGCAAAAAGCAGAGATGAAATCCTGTGGTCCCTGAACCGGACCCCCTCCAGCTCCTGGTCCCCAAACTGGACCCCCTCCAGCCCCTGGTCCCTGAACTACACCCTCTCTGGCCCCTGGTCCCTGAACTGGACCCTCTCCGGCCCCTGGTCCCCAAACTGGACCCCCTCCAGCCCCTGGTCCCTGAACTAGACCCTCTCTGGCCCCTGGTCCCTGAACCAGACAATCTCTGGCCCCTGGTCCCTGAACCAGACCCTCTCCGGCCCCTGGTCCCTGAACCGGACCCTCTCCGGCCCCTGGTCCCTGAACCGGACCCTCTCCGGCCCCTGGTCCCTGAACCGGACCCTCTCCGGCCCCTGGTCCCTGAACCGGACCCTCTCCGGCCCCTGGTTCCTGAACCGGACCCCCTCCGGCCCCTGGCTGCACCCAGAAATTCTGTCCATAAAGATTCTGAACAGAACCGGTGACACGGGGCAGCCCTGCTGGAGTCCAACATGCACCGGGAACAGGTCCGACTTACTGCTGGCAATGTGGACCAGACTCCTACTCCGGTCCTGCAGAGACCAGACAACCCTGAACAAGGGGCCCGGACTTCGTATTCCTGGAGCACCCCCACAAGACACCATGAGGGACGCGGTCCAACGCCTTCTCTAAATCCACAGAACCCATGTGGACTGGTTGGGCGAACTCACACGAGCCCTGGAGCCCCTATGGAGGGTCTAGAGCTGGTCCAGGGTTCCACGACCAGGACGAAAACTGCATTGTTCCCCCTGGATCCGAGGTTCCACTATCGGTCGGATCCTCCTCTCCAGGACCCTGGAGTAGACTTTCCCAGGGAGGCTGAGGAGTGTGACCCCCCTATAGTTGGAGCACACCCTCCGGTCCCCGGTCTGCCAGACCAGAGGCACCGCCCCCGACCGCCACGCCACGTTACAGAGACGAGGCAACCAAGACAGTCCTGAACATCCAGACACTGAAAGGACTCAGGAGAACCTCGTCCCCCCCCGAGGAGCTGAGAGCTGACCTCCAGTCTGACCCCGTCAGTCTGATCTCGGCCTCTTTGGTCACATGACCTCAGCTGCTGTCGCTGCAGGAAGGACCAGGGTGGCTCCGCCCAGTTTGACTCATGAGGGTCTTGTGTTCCGACAGTGGCAGGCGTTTGTGTTCTCCGGTGCTGCGGCCCGTTCTACCAGCAGACCCCCGGAGGTTCCAGGTGATAAACAGGAAGTGCTGCTGGAGGCCGCCAGTCTCAGCGCTGGTTTGTTCTCCTCACTTTACCTTCACATCAGTGCAGTCAATCACATTCACCCACTTCATTACACTTAAACTTGAATATATTCATATTTTCCTGTCAGTCGTGATGCTATTTTACTTCTTTATTTCATTTAAATGTTTGTGTGTGTGTGTGTGTGTGTGTGTGTGTGTGTGTGTGTGTGTGTGTGTGTGTGTGTGTGTGTGTGTGTGTGTGTCTGTGTACCTCCAGGCTTGGCTGGTAAACTAATACGTTAACCAGAGCATCTTCCATGTTTGGAACGGTGTGTTCTGGAGTTTAGAAGGTAAAAATGAGTATGAATAAAATAAAATGAATAAAATAAAAATGTGGTTTTGTCTATACTAGACGATGAAATTATTGACTATATTGATTGGTTAAATAGAGTTACATTACTAAAGAGACGGAGACCGTCCTGGTTATTGTGACTGAAGTAAGACTGAAGTGCTGGGACTGTCAGTCCACTGAGCCTTCCCTCGCGGTACCTTGTCCTGGCCCAGCATCTTGGCGATGGTCTTGTTGACCACGGCGGTGTAGAGCGCCTCCTGCTTGGCGGTCAGAGGGGCGTACACGATGATCTCCTTCTTGGGAGGAACCTCCAGCGCCACGTCGCTCTTCAGCCTCCGGAGCAGGAACGGAGTCAGGATCTGAAAGGCAGGGGAGCTCTTCACGCCTCCGTGGGGGGCCGGCGGGGAGGGCGGAGAGGGCGGAGGGCGGAGCTCTCACCTGGTGCAGCATGCTGAGGATGTTCTGCTCCCGCTCGGCCACCACCACGCTGTCGGGTTCCCCCAGGGAGTCGATGTCGAACCAGGACTCGAAGCTGAGCGGCAGGAGGAGCAAAGACGTCAGAGAGAACCGGGTCACGGCGTTCTCTGCACCTGCGACCGGGAATCTAACCGCCAGGTCACCGGTCACACACCCGAGACCAGTCATCTTTTTCTATGGCAGTAGCACTCTATGACCACTAGAGGGCTCTGGCGCCAATGAAAGCCAGTCCCTCATAGTCCCGTTAAATCAGAGCCGTTCCAGCAGGTCTCAGAAAAAACCTTTATTCTGTCAAAACCAGGGACTCAGGCTGCAGGTCCAGGTCCAGGTCCAGTCCAGCTAGCTAGCAGTGACCCTGACCGAGACCCCTCCAGACTGTGACCCCTCCGGGGGAGTCAGACTGTGACCCCTTTGGGGGAGTCAGGCCGTGACCCCTCCAGACTGTGACCCCTCCGGGGGAGTCAGGCCGTGACCCCTCCAGACTGTGACCCCTCCGGGGGAGTCAGACCGTGACCCCTCCGGGGGAGTCAGACCGTGACCCCTCCGGGGGAGTCAGGCCGTGACCCCTCCGGACTGTGACCCCTCCCTCCATTGGACTCAGACCATGACCCCTCCGGGGGAGTCAGACGCACCTCTTGAGGTCGTCGAAGACCTCGGGCAGCAGGAAGTTGAGCAGGGACCAGAGCTCGGCCAGGTTGTTCTGCAGCGGCGTGCCGGTCAGCAGCAGCTTGTTGTCGGTGGGAAGCGTCTTCAGCTCGCGCACCAGGCGGCAGTTCAGGTTCTTGATCCGGTGGCCTTCGTCCACGATCAGGTACTTCCACTGGTGGCGCTGCACAAGAACCCTGGGTCATTCAGAGCAGGACCCCCGCAGAGCCCACACACACACACACACACCTGGAGGAACTTGCGGTCAATCATGGCGATCTCGAAGGAGGTGAGCACCACAGGGAACATGCCGAGGCTCCCCTGAGGTCTGCGGACCTGCTGCAGCAGCTTGGCCCGCTCCGGCTGAGGACCGTGGTACAGCAGCACCGACACCTGGACACACACACACACATACACACACACACACACACACACACACACACACACTCTTGTAGAACATGAAATGAACCCTGTGCTTCTGGACCAGTGACGGGAGTCACAGCGTTGAAGTCACCGTTCCTGTTCCTGACCACGTGAGGCAGGTTCCGTCCTCCTCCAGAGACCAGGGGGCGGGGCAGACATGAAAACATGTGGTCCCTCACACCGACCCCAGTGAGGAGTCGTCCTCCTGAGCTGGGACAGAGATGAAGCCTGGTGGTCTCTCCTGGACCCCCCGCCTCCCCCCCAGCCCGTCCCCTCACCTCAGGGGTGAAGCGCTTGAACTCCTTCATCCAGTTGCTGAGGGTGGAGAGGGGGGCCACCACCAGGAAGGGTCCGGTCACCTTCTTCTGGATCATCATGGCGATGTGGGCGATGCACTGGATGGTCTTCCCCAGGCCCATCTCGTCGGCCAGGATCCCGTTGATCCCGTTCTCCCACAGCATCTGAGAAGACGGCGGCAGTCCCCGGTCAGACCGCAGGTCCGGACCGGGACGGGGTCCCGGCGGGGTTTTCCCCGGGCCGCGGCGGCCCGGGCGGAGCTGCTCACCCGGAGCCACTCGATGCCTTCGATCTGGTACCACCTCATCACCCCCCCGGTGAAGAGCAGCGGCTGCTGGGCGGGGACCGGCTGTCCGTCCACCGTCCTGCAGGGGTCCAGCAGCTGCTTGGCGTTGTCCCGGATCGTCTGCGACATCCGCTTCTTGATGTCTTGGTTGGAGTCGCTCATCTTCTCGATCTCCTCGGCCTCCAGCTTCCTGTTGGCCGTCGCCTCCTCCTGAAGATCACATCATCAGTGTGTTGTTCTCCACAGGGGGGCGCTGTTCCCACGAGCAGATCCTGCTGCCACTCAACCTGGGAACCAGGAAGTCTACAGACACTGGGAGTCCTTACCTCTGGATCCACTTTGGCCTTCTTGGCGTGTGAGATGATCTCCTGGGAGACGGACAGACAGGACCAACGTGAGCCAATCAGCAGACAGGAAACCTGGAGCGACGGGCTGAGGCTGGAGTCAGACTCACCTCCTTCGACATCACGTCAGCGATTCTGTAGTCGTCCTCCTTCCTCCTCCTCTTCTTTTTCCCTGCAGGGTCCAACCCGCTGAGCACAGCACTCCAGACGGAGGGAGCTGTGGCAGCACTGAGCAGCCTGGAGCCCCGAGCCCCAACCCTCAACCCCCAAACCTCAACCCTCAACCCCCAAACCTCAACCCTCAACCCCCAAACCCCAACCCTCAACCCCCAAACCTCAACCCTCAACCCCCAAGCCTCAACCCCCAACCCCCAAGCCTCAACCCCAAAACCCTCAACCCCCAAGCCTCAACCCCCAACCCCCAAGCCTCAACCCCAAAACCCCCAACCCCCAAGCCTCAACCCCAAAACCCCCAACCCCCAAGCCTCAACTCCTAACCCTCAACTCCTAACCCTCAACTCCTAACCCTCAACTCCTAACCCTCAACCCTCAACCCCTAACCCCCAAACCCCTAACCCCAACCCTCAACCCTCAACCCCTAACCCCTAACCCCTAACCCCTAACTCTAAACCCAAACCCTGACCTGAACCCTAAACCCAAAGCCAAACATGGACGTGACTCATTATTCTAAAGAACCGGATTCAGTTGTCGTCCGGACGTTCTGACGGACTGGCTTGAGGAACTTTCAGGATTTACAGGAATTTAAAGAAAGTTGATTCAATGTCCTGTTCCAGTCAGGTCACAGAGGAATTTACAGTGTGTGTGTGTGTGTGTGTGTGTGTGTGTGTGTGTGTGTGTGTGTGTGTGTGTGTGTGTGTGCACTGACCTTTCTCAGGCTCTGGACTCTTGGAGTTCAGCATCTACAGAGAGAAGCAGCCGTTGAGGCAGGTGGAGGTTTACAGACGAGCCCAGCTTCAGACCAGCCTCACCTTCTTCTCCACTTTGTCCTTCCTCTCTTTTTCCTGCAAGTGTGACACATCATGAGCGCTGGTCCAACAGCCCAGACCCAGACCTAGACCTAGCCCCAGTCCCAGCTCCAAACCCTGACCCAGCCCCAGACCCAGCCCCTCCCCCAGCCCTGCCCCTGGTCCCAGTCCCAGCACCGGCCCCCGGTCCCAGTCCCAGCCCGCGGCCCCAGCCCCGGTCCCGGCTCCAGTCCCAGTTCCAGCCCCAGTCCCGGCCCCGGCCCCGGCTCCAGTCCCAGTCCCAGCCCCCGGCCCCGGCTCCAGTCCCAGTCCCAGCCCCCGGCCCCGGCTCCAGTCCCAGTCCCAGCCCCAGGCCCCGGCTCCAGTCCCGGCCCCGGCCCCGGCCCCGGCTCCAGTCCCAGCCCCAGTCCCGGCCCCGGCCCCGGCTCCAGTCCCAGTCCCAGTCCCAGCCCCAGGCCCCGGCTCCAGTCCCGGCCCCGGCCCCGGCTCCAGTCCCCGTCCCAGCCCCCGGCCCGGCTCCAGTCCCAGTCCCAGCCCCAGTCCCGGCCCCGGCCCCGGCCCCGGCTCCAGTCCCGGCCCCAGCCCCAGTCCCAGTCCCAGCCCCTGGTCCCAGCCCCAGTCCCAGCCCCCGGCCCCGGCTCCAGTCCCAGTCCCAGCCCCCGGCCCCGGCTCCAGTCCCAGTCCCAGCCCCAGTCCCGGCCCCGGCCCCGGCTCCAGTCCCAGTCCCAGCCCCAGGCCCCGGCTCCAGTCCCGGCCCCGGCCCCGGCCCCAGTCCCAGTCCCAGCCCCCGGCCCCGGCTCCAGTCCCAGTCCCAGTCCCAGCCCCAGCCCCAGTCCCGGCCCCGGCCCCGGCTCCAGTCCCAGTCCCGGCCCCAGGCCCCGGCTCCAGTCCCGGCCCCGGCCCCGGCTCCAGTCCCAGTCCCAGCCCCAGTCCCGGCCCCGGCCCCGGCTCCAGTCCCAGTCCCAGCCCCCGGCCCCGGCTCCAGCCCCCGGCCCCGGCCCCAGCCCCAGTCCCAGCCCCCGGTCCCAGTCCCAGTCCCAGCCCCCGGTCCCAGCCCTAGTCCCAGCCCCCGGCCCCGGCTCCAGCCCCAGTCCCAGCCCCCGGCCCCGGCTCCAGTCCCAGTCCCAGCCCCCGGCTCCATTCCCAGTCCCAGCCCCCGGTCCCAGTCCCAGCCCCCGGTCCCAGTCCCGGCCCCGGCCCCGGCCCCGGCCCCGGCCCCGGCCCCAGACCTCGTTCTGCTGCTGCTCCATCTTGGTCAGCAGGAACTTGGAGTAGATGTTGCTCTTCTGCAGCAGGTGCTGCAGCCTCTTGAAGCGCAGGTCTTGAGAGTCCCTCTCCCAGGACTGTCGGGCCTGGGTCCGGATCAGACCAAAACACATTTCATGTTTCTGACAGGTCGATTCTCACTCTACAGCAGTGCTTCTCAAACTGTGGGGCGCGCCCCCCTGGGGGGGCGCAGTGCGATGCCGGGGAACATGCTTTTTTTCCTCCGTACTAAAATAAAGTGTAATTGCACATCCACTCCAGCAGTTGGCAGTGGCGCTCTCACTGTCAGAGTCTCTACGGTGTAGGTGTTTTTTTTTGCAACGAGCTGCGATGTGAAGCCAGTAAACAAACCCTGAGACAACATGAAGACATTTTTAACAGGGAGGAAAAGAAAGGCGGAGAGAGACGAAGACAGTGAGTCAAGAGAGAATTCTGAGAGTAGAGAGGCAGGATCCACTCAGGGCCGAGGGCTGTGGTTCTGCTTCCTTTAGCAGCATCTGACCTCTGTGAGTCTGGATTCTCTGCTGCTGCTGCACTGAAGGGGCTCTATGCACAACTCAACCACTTCCTGAGCTTCAGGAGGATGACAGGACGAGCTGATTAATGCAGGTGTGTCTGACCTCTGTCACCACAACAGTAGTGGTCAAACACACCTGCATTAATCAGCTCGTCCTGTCATGAAAGACAGGAAACAAGGAGCCTCCTGAAGCTCAGGAAGTGGTTGAGTTGTGCATAGAGCCCAGACCAGGTCCAGGTCCCAGCTGGTCACTGAGCAGCAGCTGAGAGCTGCAGCATCAAACCTCCTCTGAGAAGCTGAGCTCTGCAGAACCTGCTCATGTAGCCTTTAGTCCTGGTTTCCTCATTTTGATTAAAAAAAAGGAAAAAAATCAGCACAAATTGATTTATTGGTTTTTGTTTTGTAGGTTAAAGTGTTTTATATATTGTCTCCTGAGTTAATGTTGATGAAGTGAATTTGAATTTGTTATTATTTATTGATTTTGTTTAATTTGATTTTCCAGCAGCAAATGGAGCAATAAGTCTGTCAGAATGTTCACAGTTTAAACAAGGGTATTATTATTTTTGGAATTTCAGGCAAATCGATGCACTTAAAATCTTTTACAGACTAATAAACACTGTTAATAAAGTCACTCTTGTAAGTTGAACTATATCTCTCTCTTTTTGTTTTCTTTAATGTTAACAAGGATGTTCTGCAGAGGTGAACCTGGAACAGTTTTATAGACAAATGATATTATTTATAGTTGCAGTGGAGAGTGGGGGGGGGGGGGCACGAATTGTTCTCTTCTTGCTAGGGGGGGCGTAACAGAAAATAATTGAGAAGCACTGCTGTAAAGCCAAACTGGCTCCACAATGTCCCCTTTAACCAATACAGCACAGGGTCAAAGGTCAGACCACTTTTCATGACCAGATCTCTCACACCCTTTTTCTTCTGCTGTTTTCTGACCACACACACACACACACACACACACAGTCTGAGTACCATACCTGATCCATCATCTCCCTCTCCTTCCTCTCGCCCTCCTCCATCAGCTGCTGCTCCTCCTCCTCCATCTGCTGGGTGATCACCCCCTCACAGCGCTCAGCCGTCGCCTCTTCAACACAATCGCAGCGTTCAGGGGTTAGAGGAGCTCCGGGCGGCGGCGGGACGCGGGAGACGGAGCGGAGCAGACCGTGGTTGGCGCCGGTCTCCATGGCGGTGCCCAGCGGCTCCTCGGACTCGTCGGGTTTGGGACAGTGGGGGGACACACTCCGGCTCGCTGTCTTCACACTGACACCATCACTTCACACACACATTGCAATCAGGCTCCGTAGCGTAGGAGGTGTGGTGGGGTGGGGTGGTGGGGTGGAGGTGTAGGTGATAGGGTGGGGTGGGGTGGGGTGATAGGGTGGGGTGGAGGTGTAGGTGATAGGGTGGGGTGGGGTGGGGTGATAGGGTGGGGGCCTCTTAGTGGTGTAAAAGTGACCTGTCTGACCGCATCAACTCCAGGATCAGGGTCAGTACGCATCCATCCCCACATCTCAATGTGTCTGCTGCTCTACCCCCACTACCCCCACAGGTCTGCCGCTCTACCCCCACAGGTCTGCCGCTCTACCTACACAGGTCTGCCGCTCTACAGGTCTGCCGCTCTACCCCCACAGGTCTGCTGCTCTACCCCCACAGGTCTGCCGCTCTACCCCCACAGGTCTGCTGCTCTACCCCCACAGGTCTGCTGCTCTACCCCCACAGGTCTGCCGCTCTATCCCTACAGGTCTGCCGCTCTACCCCCACAGGTCTGCCGCTCTATCCCTACAGGTCTGCCGCTCTACCCCCACAGGTCTGCCGCTCTATCCCTACAGGTCTGCCGCTCTACCCCCACAGGTCTGCCGCTCCACCCCCACAGGTCTGCTGCTCCACTCCTACAGGTCTGCCGCTCTACCCCCACAGGTCTGCTGCTCTACCCCCACAGGTCTGCCGCTCCACCCCCACAGGTCTGCTGCTCCACTCCTACAGGTCTGCCGCTCTACCCCCACAGGTCTGCTGCTCCACTCCTACAGGTCTGCCGCTCTACCCCCACAGGTCTGCCGCTCCACCCCCACAGGTCTGCTGCTCCACTCCTACAGGTCTGCCGCTCCACCCCCACAGGTCTGCTGCTCCACTCCTACAGGTCTGCCGCTCTACCCCCACAGGTCTGCCGCTCCACCCCCACAGGTCTGCCGCTCTACCCCCACAGGTCTGCCGTTCCACTCCTACAGGTCTGCTGCTCTACCCCCACAGGTCTGCTGCTCTACCCCCACAGGTCTGCCGCTCCACTCCCACAGGTCTGCTGCTCTACCCCCACAGGTCTGCCGCTCCACCCCCAGAGGTCTGCCGCTCCACTCCCACAGGTCTGCCGCTCTACCTACACAGGTCTGCTGCTCTACAGGTCTGCCGCTCCACCCCCACAGGTCTGCCGCTCTACCCCCACAGGTCTGCCGCTCTACCCCCACAGGTTTTTGACTCTACAGCTATACATCTATGTTGTTCCTCATCTGATCGCAGGAAGAATCACTCCTAATCCATTCCAATCCTTCACAATTGCTCTGAAAATAAACTTCATCCAGATTTCTGGGTTTTCACATCATAAGGCTGTAGGTTAAAATGTACTACAAATGTCCACTAAAATGTTTGCATCAGCTCCTGGTGGAACTAACTCAGCCCCAAATCCATAAGACTGTGGACGGCGAACTCAGGAGAACACATCCAGGACCAGCAGCCTCCGGCAGGATGGAGAACTCACCAGCTCATGGTTCCGAGAATCCTGGAACAGACGACGGGAGGATTTATCCGGAGAGAAACGCTGCACGCTGGAGAGTAACTTCACAGGCACAGAGAGCGGAACGTGCTTCAGCAGAGTGAACATCCGCTCCACGTCTGCACGAATAAAAGCACCGCCTGCTAACAATCACAGGCGTCAGGGACAGCCGCCTCGTCCCCCGCTGTGCATGGAGCCGCCGTGCCTGCCGGCGGCCATCTTGGAGGGGGACGTCGCTTCCACAGGATTGATAAGTTCCACCATGAAGTGATCATAAATCCATCAGTTTTCAATTTCTGTTCTAGTTTATTATAAACATCAGGCATGGAGGACACAGACATAAACAGAACGAAATCAACTCATAAACTGTTCAGGCTGATTGAGATTTTTTTTTGTTGAGAGAATTGGTTTAAGGATGTATATTGTACTTTATTGTTGATATCGTGACTGTATGATTCCGATCATCATCAATATTATATTACATTGTTATATCTATTATTATCACTATTATTATAATTAATATTAATATTATATTCAAGTGTTATAATCACTATTATGATTATTTTTGCTAATATGTTTTAATCATCACAATATTGCTGTTTCTATATGAATGATTATATTATATTTTATTTTATTTTGATTCATTCTGAGCTTCAACATAATAAATACCATAAACATGAGCGCCTCGGATACATCTGTGTCATTAAAATCATCTGCATATCTACAAACTACTATAAACTACTACTAAAATACTGCTTTATTGGTGATATTTAGTTCTGGCCATGGCGTCCAGGATCAGTGTCTCTCATCCAGATTCAGTCTGATCTTCCTCCAGTCTTCTTCCAAGCATCATCTTTTGGTCAGGTTTAGCATCCACTGAAGTCAGCCTCCTCTGGAAAACATAAAGCTGCAGTTTTTACAATTTTGAACAGGAAAAAAACCCCAACCTAATATGGAGTAAATAAAGCTCAAAATGTATCAGCAGGACTCAGCAATTCGTGTATTTGATGTATTTCAGCCTAAAGAGGGTCTCCAGTCAATTATTTCTGCAGTAGCAGCTGGACGCAGCAGGAACATGTTAATAATGACAATTAGCTGTATTATCAGTGAAGAACCTGGAGGATTCAGACTGTCCGTCTGGGTTTATTGCACTATTGAGCAAGCAGCTCTCTCATCTTATTCTTTATAAACTCTTTACCAGTGAAAAGCGGTTCTACTGTCTCTGGTTTGATTACAACATCCACAAGAGGGACAAAAAATCCAGCATCTTTTCCAGTTGTATTGTATTGGATTTTATTTCTAAAACATCCAGCATCCTGTGTCACAGCTACACGTGTGACCTTTTTAACAAATCAAACCGTTTGGAAATCAGTGGAATATTCAGTGAATAATTCCACCTTAAGATGAAGGAAAGCCTCTGACCTCCTGGAAGCGCTGCTGCTCCACCTCAGTAAGATGGCGGCGCTTCAGGCACGCCCCCCACCCTCAGCCGGCCCGCGAAAACCACACAAAACACACCATCCTTTTATTTTGAAGGCGTGTACTGCTCAACTTCCTCTGCGTGGCTTTTCTCTTTGATGTGTTGCGATGGGGCGGGAACCCCTCGTTTCGCGCCAGTCAGGACGGAACCACTGTGTGAAATGGGGGGGGGGGAGGGGGGGGTTGAATGGTCCATGTTAAAAGGAAAAGTGAAGTAAAGCAACACCGACTAAACCACTAGTTAAGAGTTACTAACGATCAGTGATACAAAATGCAGCTGTGACTGCAAAAACAACAACCACTGCTTCTACTGTACAAACACAAGCATTTCGTAACACTGCACACCCCTACAGGGGAGACATGGAGCCGCTCTTTCTGCTGTTTCGCGGGAACTGGAGGATCGTACCCCCCCCCCCCCCCCCCCCCCCCGAGTTACCCGTTCAAAGTCTGTATTTCATCGTATTTTCAGAAAATGTGCCATTTTAGTGTTTAGACGGGGAAATGTTCTTTTAAAGCGACGTCATGTTGACCACACAGCGCTGCTGCTTCACTCTTCATTAACGACTCGTTTCATTTCAGGGGGCCTTCAGAACTCTCAGGGTCTCTGAACGGGAACCCACATCTCCTGGTCATAATTCATAAAACCGGAACATTTTTATTCATAACAGACTACTAACACCGATGTCTCCTTTATATAAATTAAACTGTAATCATCACCGGACTTTAAACATCCATGTTTAAATGCCTCTGGGCCTCAGAGTCTCTTCACAGCTGCTTGTTGCTCTGAACAGATGATCACCTTGGTGTTATTCACACTCTGGACACCTGGCGGCGCTCCGTGAAGCCGTGGTTCTCCAGTTCTCCTGGTTCTGCAGCGACTGACCTCTGCATCCAGAAGCAAACGCTCGTCCACCATCTGCCTCCAAACTGATGACAGAGGAGACGGATCAGGAGGACGAACCGTCACCCGCCTGGACTGCCGCAGAACGACGAGCTGAAGCACTCCTGAAGCTCAGGAAGAACGGCACACACGCTGTCCTGGGTCATACAGTCGTAGTACAATATTTATTTTACTGTAAGTGTTACATGTTGAGCAACAAGTCGTCTTCAGCCACAGTTTAATGCAGAGAATAAGAGTCGAGACTAATTCGATCGTGTGTCCAACACCACAGAACTGGCAGATCAGATTTTACAGATATATACATAACCGTATGTACATATACAGCTGCAGTGGACCGAGACGGGACAGTGGACACCCTGCCTGCACAAGGTGGTGGGAAAGTAAAAAACACATGAGTGGACAGACAGACACAGCTGCAGAGACACCAGCTGGGGAGACAACAGCTGTAGAGACAACAGCTGGAGAGACAACAGCTGTAGAGACAACAGCTGGGGAGACAACAGCTGTAGAGACACCAGCTGTAGAGACACCAGCTGTAGAGACAACAGCTGTAGAGACAACAGCTGGAGAGACACCAGCTGCAGAGACAACAGCTGGGGAGACACCAGCTGCAGAGACAACAGCTGGAGAGACAACAGCTGTAGAGACAACAGCTGGAGAGACAACAGCTGTAGAGACAACAGCTGGAGAGACAACAGCTGGAGAGACAACAGCTGTAGAGACACCAGCTGTAGAGACAACAGCTGGAGAGACAACAGCTGTAGAGACAACAGCTGCAGAGACAACAGCTGTAGAGACAACAGCTGGAGAGACACCAGCTGTAGAGACAACAGCTGTAGAGACAACAGCTGCAGAGACACCAGCTGTAGAGACACCAGCTGGAGAGACAACAGCTGGGGAGACACCAGCTGCAGAGACAACAGCTGGAGAGACAACAGCTGGAGAGACAACAGCTGCAGAGACAACAGCTGGAGAGACAAGAGCGGAGATAAAAACAAACAGAAAGCTCAGTGAAAATGATTCATTTAACTCTCTCTCACACACACACACACACACACACACACACACGCACACACACGCACACACACGCACACACACAGTGTGACAACAGGGGTGCTTCCGTTGCTTTTGGTAGTGCGGCTACATTATGTACAGTACAAATACAGGCAACTTCATGTTTTCACTCAGACGAGGTCCACAAGGACCATGTAGACCAGGTGGACCACGTCTCCTGTCCTGTCTGCTGGGACTTCTGCTGGGACACAGTGGAGGCTGGAGGGAGATGGAGGGCCTGCAGAGTAAGAAGCGGGGCGGGGCGTTTCAGCAGCAGCCTCCTGAGGACGTCTTGACGGTGGTGCCCGGGGTCAGCTTGACGTTGGGCTTGTCCCCCCCTCCGGCCGTGGCCCCGGGGCCCATCCTCTTCTTGATTTCAGCGGCCATGGTCATGAAGGCCTGCTCCACGTTAGTGGCGTTCTTGGCGCTGGTTTCCAAAAACGGGATTCCAAGAGAATCAGCAAATTCCTGCAGGGAGCAACGAGAGGAGGTCAGGAAGCCGGTCTGGAAGCAGAGGAGACCCCCTGCAGCCTGCTGGACCTGCTGGACCAGCTGGACCAGCTGGACCTGCTGGACCTGCTGGGCCTGCTGGACCTGCGGTCCCTGAGGAACCAGCAGGAGCGCCATGTGTCCAGCAGAGGCTGTTTAAAGGCTCTTTGCTGTGGTGGCAGCAGCCAGCAGAGCTGCCTGTGAACTCTGACCTTTGCCGTTGTGTAGTCCACCACCTTCTTTGTCGTCAGGTCACACTTGTTTCCGACCAGCAGCTTGTTGACGTTCTCGCTGGCGTAGCGGTCGATCTCCTGGAGCCACTGCTTGACGTTGTTGAAGGACTCCTGGGGACACAGCAGCAGGTCAGTGAGGAGCGGCGTCAGACACACCAGAGGGCTGGGTGTGTGTGTGTGTGTGTGTGTGTGTGTGTGTGTGTGTGTGTGTGTGTGAGAGACCGGCAGCCAGGCTGTCCACTCACCTGGTCCGTGACGTCGTACACCACAATGATCCCATGAGCACCTCTGTAGTAGCTGGAGGTGATGGTTCGAAACCTCTCCTGTCCCGCCGTGTCCCACTGTCAACACAACACCAGGACAATCGGTCTTCACTGCACTGACCGTCTGCGGAGCCGGTCTCTCTCAGGGTTCTGGTTCTGCCGGTCCACATGTGCTACAGAGCACAGGGTCTTCAGACTGCCAGACTAAGAGCACCTCCATCACTGTGGGCCCAGCAGGACCGTCTCCACCTGCACCAACCAGTCGTCAGACCACCTGGACCGAGTCTTCACTCCCTGTTTACTCTCATCCTGCCAGAGTAATCCCCTCTGATGGATCAGATTACTTCCTCTTCATCAGTCCTTCTGGACCTGCTCCGCAGTCAGGGGCGTCAACGCTGACAATTCTTCCAACTCGTGTAACCGGTTACATCTTTTTCTATGGGAGAAGCGCTCTATGACCACTAGAGGGCTCTGTCTCCACTGAAAGCCAGTCCCTCATAGTCCCATTAAATCAGAGCCGTTCCAGCAGGTCTCAGAAAAAAAAACTATTCAGTCAAAACCAGGGACTCAGGCTGCAGGTCCAGGTCTACCGGTTCAGCTGTGAAGCTGCTCATATGTTCTGTACGGCAAACCCCTCATGGTAGCCTTTGAACCGCTAGAGAGACCACTATGAGGCCCTGCAGACCTCCAGACCACTACGAGGCCCTGCAGACCTCCAGACCACTACGAGGCCCTGCAGACCTCCAGACCACTACGAGGCCCTGCAAACCTCCAGACCACTACGAGGCCCTGCAGACCTCCAGACCACTACGAGGCCCTGCAGACCTCCAGACCACTATGAGGCCCTGCAGACCTCCAGACCACTACGAGGCCCTGCAGACCTCCAGACCACTACGAGGCCCTGCAAACCTCCAGACCACTACGAGGCCCTGCAGACCTCTAGACCACTATGAGGCCCTGCAGACCTCCAGACCACTACGAGGCCCTGCAGACCTCCAGACCACTACGAGGCCCTGCAGACCTCCAGACCACTACGAGGCCCTGCAGACCTCCAGACCACTACGAGGCCCTGCAGACCTCCAGACCACTACGAGGCCCTGCAGACCTCCAGACCACTACGAGGCCCTGCAGACCTGCAGACCACTACGAGGCCCTGCAGACCTAACATTTCAACGTTACAAAAATAAATACCAAGTGGCTTGTTCTCACGGTAACAAAAAGAGAGCAAAGGAAATACTTACGATCTGCAGTTTAATGGTCTTTCCATCTAATTCTATGGTCCGTATCTTGAAGTCCACGCCGATAGTGCTGATGTAGCTTTCTGTGTAAGTGTCGTCCTGCGGAGAGGAAACACAGCGAGGTGAGCCTTTCAGCGACACACACTCCACCGCACTGTGTGGACACTTACCGCAAACCGCAGCAGCAGGCAAGACTTTCCAACACCGGAGTCGCCGATCAGGAGCAGCTTGAATAAATAGTCACTGTGAGGAAGACAGAGGGCAGCCGTGAGGGGGGTTCAAACCGTGAGCCTGCTCAGCGAGCTGCGCTGCAGCTTCCAGTGGCGCTTTGTGTTCATGAGGATTCCTCTAACGCCGCCGTCCCACCCACAGGGAAACCTCAGGACCGGCGGTCCCCAGTCAACCAATCCCCATGAGACGAGCTGACAGCCAGTAACACGGGTTAGTTAAGGCCCGTTACAGCCAGTAACACGGGTTAGTTAAGGCCCGTTACAGACAGTAACACGGGTTAGTTAAGGCCTGTTACAGACAGTAACACGGGTTAGTTAAGGCCCGTTACAGCCAGTAACACGGGTTAGTTAAGGCCCGTTACAGACAGTAACACGGGTTAGTTAAGGCCTGTTACAGACAGTAACACGGGTTAGTTAAGGCCTGTTAAGGTCAGCTCTATGGGTTAGTTAAACCTACACTAAGGAACTTTTCAACCTTAATAAAACATTTTTATATCTTTTGTGATGATACATCGACTTCCAACTAGTTGAATGACCCTCTGTCAGCCTGAGGGTGTCAGCCTTGCTTCCACTTGGACTGAGCAGCTGTGAGGAGGGTGGTAGGAACCCTGCTCACTGAAACACTCCACATGTGCGGACTGCTTTACGGCATGAGTCACATCATGATAGAACATTGTTTAGCCACCATTAGATTCATGACCTCGTCGCTATCCGTCCTTCACACAGCCACTGGAAACAAATGAAGGCGAGTTCAGTCCGACAGCACGCCACCGGGAGCAGCATTTTCCACGCCACGCGCTAGGCCTCATGGGAACTGTAGTATTCCTTCAGGCAAAACACTACCGCTTTGTCCACTGGCGCCGCCAAAATCAACGAAAACTGAACGTTTTCATTGATGGAAAGTGGAAAAAAGATCCGTCTACCGTCAACGAGCTGACTTTATGATAACACTGGCGATGGAGGAAAAAATACAGCCGAAATGAGCGATTTTGCAGAGATTATGTCCCGCGCTAAAGCTCCCTTGCCGTGGCCCCCGCTAAATCGGTTGGATCTAAATAACTTCTGGAGGACTCCGAGCTGCACGATCTTTGTCTGAGTGAGTATATGAGCATGACACACCTAGAAATAAGGTCCAGGTGTCAAAAAAACCAGAGTTGCCCTTTCAGGCCCGTTACACTCAGCTCTATGGATTAGTCAAGGCCTGTTAAAGTCAGCTGTATGGGTTAGTTAGGCTGTATGGGTTAATTAAGTCCTCTGCTGATTGTAGCCTGTCATTACTGACTGTTAGACTCAGAAAACAGTCTGTAGTGACTCGGGCTGCACGATTTTGACAAAAAAACCTAATTGCGATTTTTCTGACCAATAATGCGATTGCGATTTGATTTGCGATTTTCACATTTTATTCTTTTAAATGCAGAAAACAGCTAAAATTATGGTCGAAAAAAAATTCTTGTTACATTTACATGGTCTTGCTCAAGTTCACACATAAAATAACCTAATGTAAACTAACCTGACAAAGCTTCAGGCAGCGGCAGCGAGACGCCACCGTGCTGTCTGCATCACGTTTGAAAAACAAAAAAAAGAGTGCGTTGTTTTAATGAAATAACAAAATAACCAATGCTGTCGAAATTGTAACTCAGTACTGGTCTTGCTTGCATGGTTCACAGAAAATTACTTAGACAACAGTTTTCAACGTGAAATAAATGGAAATTAAAAACCAGAACCGCAAATAGGCACCAATCAGAAACCAACTTCAACTCGCAAAAAAAAAACTCGCCAGCCTCTAAAGATAAAGGGTAAAAAAAATTAATCCTTATTGCTGTAATATTGTTAGATCACGGTCAGTTTAGTAATCCTACTCTGGATCATCTTCCCTCTCATTCTTGGGCTGCAGCTTCATGTTTTCATGGAGAGAGACGAGCGAATCACATGCTGGATGAAGGCTGAGCTGTGGGGCGATCGGGGGAGAGAGAGAATAGCCTATGACTCGTCCACGTTTGTGTAATGTGTAGAGGTGTTGGTATAAATTAGCCGTGTTTCCTCTGGATCTGGCTGCTGCACAGCGACACCATCTACACCTGGCTCCACGTGGTTCTTTTCAAACCAGAGTCCAAACAGCTGAGCTCCAGTTCCTTCTGACACCAGTGGCTCCGCCCCCTCTCCTGCTGTCATCTCAGACATTTTCACACCGAGATCGAGTCGCACTGAAAACTTTGTGCTCCTCTCGACACCGCAGAGCACACTGCAGGGTTTGTTGTTAGCAACCTGACGCTAGTTAGCTGCAGCAGTGCAGTGCAGACATACTTGCTTCCTGTTGTCATTTCTGATTGGCCGGTGGCCCGGAACGTGAGACTCGGAACGTTTTGATTGGCGGACAGGTCTGTCACTCACATGCCTCTGAAAGCCTCGGCCCTGTGCGGTTCGGGTACCGCAGCAGCTAAAGCCTCCGTTTCGATGCGGTGGCGGTTAATCGTGCAGCCCTAGTAGTGACCTCTGTTATCCTTCACCCAGAGCACAAGCTGAGGCACATAACAGTCAGGGATCCACCTCCACCTCCACCACCACTCCACCTCCAGCTCCACCTTAACCACCACTCCACCTCCACCTCCAGCTCCACCACCACTCCACCTCCACCTTAACCACCACTCCACCTCCACCTCCAGCTCCACCACCACTCCACCTCCACCTCCACCTTAACCACCACTCCACCTCCACCTTAACCACCACTCCACCTCCACCTCCAGCTCCACCACCACTCCACCTCCACCTCCACCTCCACCTTAACCACCACTCCACCTCCACCTCCTCCACCTCCACCACCACTCCACCTCCACCTCCACCTCCACCACCACTCCACCTCCACCTCCACCACCACTCCACCTCCACCTCCACCTTAACCACCACTCCACCTCCACCTTAACCACCACTCCACCTCCACCTCCACCACCACTCCACCTCCACCTTAACCACCACTCCACCTCCACCTCCACCTCCACCACCACTCCACCTCCACCTTAACCACCACTCCACCTCCACTCCACCTCCACCTCCACCTCCACCACCACTCCACCTCCACCTCCACCACCACTCCACCTCCACCTCCACTCCACCTCCACCTCCACCTCCACCACCACTCCACCTCCACCTCCACCACCACTCCACCTCCACCTCCACCACCACTCCACCTCCACCTTAACCACCACTCTACCTCCACCTCCACTCCACCTCCACCTCCACTCCACCTCCACCTCCACCTCCACCTCCACCACCACTCCACCTCCACCTTAACCACCACTCTACCTCCACCTCCACTCCACCTCCACCTCCACTCCACCTCCACCTTAACCACCACTCCACCTCCACTCCACCTCCACCTCCACCACCACTCCACCTCCACCTCCACCACCACTCCACCTCCAGCTCCACCCAGCCAGGCAGACAGAGGCAGACCTCCCTGTTACTGAGCCAGGACCCACTGACGGGTCCTAAACCACAGTCATGTGTTCAGGGAGACGTCAGTCTGAACTGCGGCACTGTGATGGACGCAGGTCCCTCAGGAGGACGCAGGTCCCTCAGGAGGACGCAGGTCCCTCAGGAGGACGCAGGTCCCTCAGGAGGAGGACACACTGGACCACAGCCCAGTGGATTAGAAACAGGAGGACTGAAGGTGGTCTCCTGCTGGACGGTCCAGTCAGCAGAGCTTCTCACATGAAGCTGGACAGCCTCAGATTATCCGGAGGAAGGCTGTCCGCCGTCAGCTGAGTTTAATCACTCATTGTAAGAAATTCCAGACATTCCCGTTCAGGCTGTGACTGAGGACAAAGGCTGTTCCCATGCCAACTGAACCACAGCACAACACCAAACTCTCCGACAACAAGAGCCCAACACATCCCGCACTGCAGCGCCCGGCCAGCGGACCCGGCTCCTGCCCATCATGCTGCTCTATCAAAGGTCCTCCCTTTCTGAAAACAAGTCCTCTCCATCAGGACTAGTTCGGCCTGGGGTCCAGAGGTGGTTTGGAATAATGGCAGAGAATGTCTGTGGTCTTCGTGAACGCTCCATGTTTATCATCCATACAGTAAAACATTCCACCTCAAATCAATTCCCACATTTCACCAAAGAGACGTCCTGTGTGCCTGGAGGGTAGCTAGCTGCTTCATTTTGAAAAACAGACGCTGCGGTGGAATTTACCAACAGTATTTTAGGTGTTGAACGCAGCAGCAGACCGAAACACCACCGGTCCACAGATCTTTCACACACACGGCAAGATGAGAGAAGAAACCGAGCTGCCGACATGTGCAGGCTGAACAGCAACGCCGCTCACACTGCTGCTTCACACCGTGTTCACAGGGACCACCTGCTGAGACTGTGAAGTCTATCATTAAAGGGGCTGTATCAAGCTAGTCCGAACCCTAGCTTTGGCCTTAACATGGTAATACGAGGGGAGACCCAAAAGAAACTGGACTGTGGTTATAAAAAAAAAAACCAAGAATGATTTCAGACTTTTGGCCGTTATATGTCACTATAGCATAGCCTTAAAGCTGGTGTCCGGAGTTTCCGTTTGTTTCCAACGTATGTATCATTTTTCAACAGAGCTTAAATGTGTCAGTCTGGTTCGATACTACAGTATAATATTAGCATAAAGCAATATAAATATTTATGAGCCCCGCCTTCGTCTCATAGACCCCCATGTTATCCGAAAAAGCGCCGGTCAGATTCAGCCAATAGATTTCGAGCTTCCTCATTCTCGTGCTGTCAATCAAAGTGTGGAGCAGCCAGAGAGCACGGCCGCTCGCCCAGCAGAGGAGAGTTAGCTCTGCAGCAGATATATCCACTGTCTGCTGAACATCCACCGTAAACAGCTGAACATGGAGGATGCTGTAGGACTCAGAGGCTCTCATTTTCACCTGACAGATAATTCGCGTGCACAATTAAAGGGGCGTGGCTCATGAAAGTAGAGGGAGGGCGGAACCTGAGATGTTGGATTAGAAAAAAAACCTCTCTCTTTCAAACTCCGGACACGAGCTTTAAGCATAACTGTGAAAAATTTCACCTCCCAAAGACACACAGGCAGCTGCATCCACACGGCGATTGAGTCTCTTCCTGAGACCAGTGCCCGTCTTCATTCGTACAGCAGCCATTTAGCATATGGACGCTGCCACGTGCACATCACACCCAGGCACCCAGACATGGAGGGCTAAGTCTTAGGCCACACCCACCCTGTGGAGAAACACCTGGTCCAAACTACAGACACCAAGCACTGATAGCAGAGAGGACACGGAGGACACAAGCAGATAACAGCTCTGCTGAAGCACCTGAGAGGGACAGCTTATCACCCTGAGAGGGACAGTCGGTCACCATGTGACTTCCACAGGACAGGAACAGGAGGGCCTGCTCCATCCCTGAGGACAGAGGCTAGTCCAGGTCAGCATCATGCAGCTCAAAAACAGGGAAAAAAGTAAAATGTGCAGTTCAGCATCTGAAAGGAATGTAGGACAACCTTTACTTGTTCTACCGTTTTGTCAATATATCCTGAGGCAAACTAAAGAGTTTCAATTCAAATATGTTTTTTAAAAAACACACACTTTATACAATTCACTTTACACCCAAATAAAAAATCTCCCATCTTTAGTTTGTGGTGATGTGTAGTGAAGTGTGTGAGTAGAACCAGTCTTATTCCACAGCGGCTCAACGGGACTGCTGGTCTCTGAAACGACAACCTGTCAGGAAGGCTGTGTGAGGCAGAAGCAGGTAGCTTGCTCTGGGCTGGATCGCGTCCCGTCTAAAGGCCCGTCCATGCTTCACATGTACGCGTTTCCGCGTCCGCTTTGGAAGGTCCGCGCACCGCTGATGCGGACGCGCTTTCTCCCATACTGCATTTAGAGCTCAGCTGTGCGCGTCTTGTGCAGGCGCGGTGATCCACGCAGCCTCGAGAAGCTTTTCCGGCTCTACAGACTGTTTATCTGCTCCTTTATTACGGATTATTTAGAGAAAATTAAGCACATACACTGTCAGTACATTATCATTAAGTATTAAAGTTTATTTAGCCTTTTTTTTCTGTTTCTGAATTGCGGGGCGGCGCCGGAGCGATTAGTTACTTTTTCACTTCTGTCTGCAGACCTTCTCCTCCCTCCAGACAGTCTCTCTCTTTCCACGAGTTTTTCACTCTTTCGGTGTCTTTAAGTGGAGCCATCAGACTGGAGCTCCGTCTACTTTCACTTTTACTGTCATGTTTTGTTTGCTATGGCGCTCTGGCGCAGGCGCACACTTCCGCGACCTGCGCGCAATGCGCAACGCGGTCTCAGATTCTGGCTGCTGCGCGGACGTCCGCGGATCGGTCCGCGGGACCCTAGCGGACAGGAATTCATGACGATTTTTACGTCACGCGGACCAACGCGCACCCACGCGGACATGTGAAGCATGGATATTGCACCATATCAGCTGATGGCGCCAGTGGGTCAGTTTGTGCCCTTGCAGCCAGATGGTACCCTCTCAGCTGAATGGCTGGTACCCTCTCAGCTGACCGGCTGGTACCCTCTCAGCTGAATGGCTGGTACCCTCTCAGCTGAATGGCTGGTACCCTCTCAGCTGACGGCTGGTACCCTCTCAGCTGAATGGCTGGTACCCTCTCAGCTGACGGCTGGTACCCTCTCAGCTGAATGGCTGGTACCCTCTCAGCTGAATAGCTGGAACCCTCTCAGCTGACGGCTGGTACCCTCTCAGCTGACGGCTGGTACCCTCTCAGCTGACGGCTGGTACCCTCTCAGCTGACGGCTGGTACCCTCTCAGCTGAATGGCTGGTACCCTCTCAGCTGACGGCTGGTACCCTCTCAGCTGAATAGCTGGTACCCTCTCAGCTGACGGCTGGTACCCTCTCAGCTGACGGCTGGTACCCTCTCAGCTGACCGGATGGTACCCTCTCAGCTGACGGCTGGTACCCTCTCAGCTGACCGGATGGTACCCTCTCAGCTGAATGGCTGGTACCCTCTCGGCTGACGGCTGGTACCCTCTCAGCTGACCGGATGGTACCCTCTCAGCTGACCGGATGGTACCCTCTCAGCTGACCGGCTGGTACCCTCTCGGCTGACGGCTGGTACCCTCTCAGCTGACCGGATGGTACCCTCTCAGCTGACGGCTGGTACCCTCTCAGCTGAATGGCTGGTACCCTCTCAGCTGACCGGTTGGTACCCTCTCAGTGAAGGTTTATGGCCCCGGGCCTTATGTTTGTTTCTGGTCTATATGAAGGATCAGTGAGTTCCCGGTGATTTCTTGGGAACGGTGTCTTCAGGGTATATTCCAGGTGTAGACAGAAAGTGGGTATCTAGCTATACTTAAGAGTTTTTATCTTCTCCTGGACACTTCCCTCATGACATCCTCTAATAACTGCTTCCGAGCAGCACTGCCTTCATACCTCAGTCTCCCGTCAGTCCCGGGCTCTCTGTGGTTTGGATGTTTTTGAGAACTGACCTGATGCTAACACGGAGCTAGCGTTACTCTGAGAACCGACCCGCAGTGGGAGGCTGGACTGGCTCAAACTTACTATTCTGGATTCATGTCGGCTCGCTGAGTGTCGGCTCCTCCGCGGTCAAATGCCTCTGCGGCTCCTGCTCACACGAACAGCGCTGGACTGGTCTCCAGGCGGGGGAGGGCTGCGGTGCGGGCCGGCGGCTAGCGGCTAGCGGCTAGCGGCTTCTGGCTGGATCCAAAATGGCCGCAGCTTCTAGCAGGAAACAGCGGAGCGGAGCCAGCTGCTTCTCCTGGGCCTGCCGGGGGGAGCGGGCTGCTGCCGGGGGGAGCGGGCTTCCACCGAGGCTGCGGAGCGACGAGCGGCCGGGGAGATGCACCCTGTGAGCGGGGGCAGAGCGCGGTGAGGCGGGAGAGAGGAACCGGACAGAGCCGTCAGCCGACCGGGTGACGTCACCTAGTGAAACGTGGCAGAGAGAAGTCACACCGGCCCGCGTGACACTGTCACAGCGCTCACACACACACACACACACACACACACACACACACACACACACACACACACACACACACACACACACACACACTGCACAGCCCGGCATACACTAACCATCACACACACTACACACTGCACAGCCTGGCACGCACTGCACACACACGACACACACAGCCCATCACACGCTGCACACACCATACACTGTCCCACACCCCATCATACACACCATACGCCCCATCTCACACACCAAACACCCTCCACACAGACACACACACACTGCAGGTTGGCCGTCAGACTACAGGTTCCTACAGGTTCCTCAGACTACAGGTTCCTCAGACTACAGGTTCCTACAGGTTCCTCAGACTACAGGTTCAGCAGACTACAGGTTCCTACAGGTTCCTCAGACTACAGGTTCCTCAGACTACAGGTTCCTCAGACTACAGGTTCAGCAGACTACAGGTTCCTACAGGTTCCTCAGACTACAGGTTCCTCAGACTACAGGTTCCTACAGGTTCCTCAGACTACAGGTTCCTCAGACTACAGGTTCCTACAGGTTCCTCAGACTACAGGTTCAGCAGACTACAGGTTCCTACAGGTTCCTGAGACTACAGGTTCCTACAGGTTCCTCAGACTACAGGTTCCTACAGGTTCCTGAGACTACAGGTTCCTACAGGTTCCTCAGACTACAGGTTCCTACAGGTTCCTCAGACTACAGGTTCCTACAGGTTCCTCAGACTACAGGTTCCTACAGGTTCCTCAGACTACAGGTTCCTACAGGTTCCTCAGACTACAGGTTCCTACAGGTTCCTCAGACTACAGGTTCCTACAGGTTCCTCAGACTACAGGTTCCTACAGGTTCCTCAGACTACAGGTTCCTACAGGTTCCTCAGACTACAGGTTCCTACAGGTTCCTCAGACTGTTCAGCAGTTGCATCCTCTAGTGTGGTGTCATCAGGCATGTGTTTGGTTTGTCTTGACTGTGAAAATGATCAGGAGCATCCTGTGCTTCTGCTTCCACGCCTCTGCTGTCTGTCCTGAAGAGCCTGATGTCCTCTGTAGTGCTGTGATCTGCAGGCTGTACCTCTCTCTCTCCCTCTCTCTCTCTTGAGAGGGAGGATCTGCTGGGTCGTCTCTTTAGAAGTGTCTAGAAATGACTATGTAATAAAGTTGAATTGAATTGAATTACTTTGAAAAAGTCTTGAATTAAAACCAAAGAAGACTAAATGTCCAACAGTTCAGATTAAAACCAGGATGGGATTACAGGGTTTCTGATTTCTGAATCCTTCTTAACCTTTAGAACAGCCCATTTTCAAGATTTGATCCAGTCCGAGAACCAGAATCTGCTCAGACTGCCTCTGACCAACTGCTCCAGAAGCTGACGCTGAACTGGATGGGTTTCTGTTTCTACGAGGGGGTACCCAAAAGAAACCGGAATTTGGTCAGAAAACAATAATAACTAGAAAAAATTTGCAGTTCCTGAAGAAACTGCAAGTGTGAATGCTGAGCTGAAAATGTTAAACTGTAATGCAGAAAAAGCTCAATAAGCAAAGTTGAAAAACCCTGAAAAAAGTTGAAACAGTTTGAAAAAGTATGAAAGTGTTGCAAAAAGTTGAAAAAAGTTGAAAAAGGATGAAAACACTGCAAAAAGTTGAAAAAGGTTGAAAAAGTTTGAAAACACTGCAAAAAGGTTGAAAGAGTTAGAAAGACTGCAAAAAGTTGAAAAAAGTTGGAAAAGTTTGAAAAAGTTTGAAAACACTGCAAAAAGTTGAAAAAGTTTAAAAAAGGTTGAAAACACTGCAAAAAAACTTGAAAATGTTGAAAAAGGTTGAAAACACTGCAAAAAGTTGAAAAGGGTTGAAAAAAGTTGAAAAAGGTTGAAAAATTTTGAAAAAGGTTGAAGACACTGCAAAAAAGTTAAAAAATGTTGAAAAAGGTTGAAAGCGCTCCAAAAAGTTGAAAAATGTTGAAAAAGGCTGAAAACACTGCAAAAAGTTGAAAAAGTTCTAAAAAAGTTGAAAAAGTTTGAAAACACTGCAAAAAGTTTGAAAAAAGTTGAAAAAGTTTGAAAAAAGTTGAGAAAGTTTGAAAACACTGCAAAAAGGTTGAAAAAGTTAGAAAGACTGCAAAAAGTTGAAAAAAGTTGAAAAAGTTTGAAAAAGTTTGAAAAGACTGCAAAAAGTTATAAAGTGTTGAAAAAGTTTGAAAACACTGCAAAAAGTTGAAAAAAGTTGAAAAAGGTTGAAAAAGGTAGAAGAAGTAGGAGAGTCAGTGTCAGAGTAACAGAGGATCAATAGAGCTCCAGTCTCAATGGAAAAATCCAGACTAATCAAGCAGCAGCAGCACAACAGGTGTGTCTGTTGCAATGGAGACCAGCTGCACAGCAGCCATGACAGTGAATCAGCACTTTTTAATGGAGTGCGCATGGTTGAAGAAATGGCATTTCTCGGGGACCAAGATGTTAAATTGAAAAAGATTTTCACACAGTCAGATTCAGAAGCCTTTCATGAATTTAATGGTGCAGGAATCATGTCTGTAGGATCATCCATTCAGCCACGGCGATTGTGCGAACACGAGTGAAGTTTCGGATTCAGGCGTCTCGAAAATGCATTGGAGCGGATGGGAGAAAATTCTGCACTCTCCTCAAACAAATGCCTCTGGAGAGAGAACCGTTTGAGATAGAGACAAAGTGACTCAATTGTACGGGTCACAAGAGAAATTCCTACGTTTAGAGGGGTTATTGTGCAGATTGAGCCAGAAATGTGGCCGTACGGACGAGAAAAGAATTTTTTTTTGGTTAAAATTCAGAGCCTCCCGCACTCTAAATTTGATTCTCCCACTCTAGCTTTTCCAATACACACCCATTATAAACTTCAGAAACGGCTAAAATTCCCTCCATACTTGAAGCCTCACAGTTTAAATTTGGTAAAAGATCTTGAGATGATACTACATACCTGAATAGAGGACAAAAATGCCTACGTTTTAAAAGTAAAATGACTTGTCTATGTGAAAGTATGACAAAGTAGTAAGGGTTCAAAGTTGAAGGAGTTGAAAGGTCAGTTGAAGGGTTTTCCCATCCACTTCAATGTTAAAAATAATTTTAAAAAGTTGAAATATTTCAAAAAGTTGAAGAAAGTTGAAAAAGTTTAAAAAGGTTGAAGAAAGGGTTTAAAAAGTTGAATATTTTAAAAGTTGAATGGTTAAAATCGGTTAAGATTTGAAGAAGTTATAAGGTTCCAAAGTTTGAAAAAATCTCCATCCGTTAACATGGGGCAAAAAGTTGCACAAAAGTTGAAATATTTCAAAAAGTTTAAAAGATATAAAAAAGTTAGAACATAGCACCCAAGTCCTTAAAAAGCTGCACAATTTGATATATGAATGGTTCAAATCGGACCAAATTTGGAGGAGTAGTTAAGCGTTAAAAAACGGCGGAAGAAGTCAGAATAATAATAATAAGAAGAATAATAAAGAAAAGGAATGTAATAGTGTGAATGCCTTCAGCATTCACACAATAATGAGTTTGGACTTCTGGCCGTCAGATGTGCTGCAGGTAAGCCTCGTGCACATCTGTGAGAAATCTGAGCTCCCAGAGTGACACTGACGCCTGTCAGGAGCTATTTATAGCAACAGAGTGCAGCGGCGGTCTGCGATTTTTCCCAAAATGGCGACATTGACTGTGAAGCCAGAGCAGCGCAAACATTAAATTCTGCTTTTTGCTGGAAAAACAGCAGCAGAAACACTCAGCTTGTTGCAGCAAGCCTACAAGGATGCTGCTCTGGGGAAGACTCAGGTCCATGAGTGGTCCGGGGGTTTGAGAAGGGCCAGATGTCGGCGCGTCAGGTCCGCTCAGCGTGAAAACAATGCTGAGCTGCTTCTCGGCTGTCCAGGGTCTCGTCCACAGCGAGTCCGTCCCTCCAGGTCAGACTGTAAACCAGGACTACTACAGGAAGTCCTCAGACGCTCCGTGAGGATGTGAGGAGGAAGCAGAGCGTCGTGGCGGAGTGGAGCCGGTTGATCCACCACCACAGAGCGCCAGCGGACACGGCGCTGCGCCTCACGCAGTTTCTGGAGAAGAATGAGATGAATCTCCTCTCCCATCCGCCTGATTCTCCAGATGAAGCCTCCAGTGACTTTTTCTTGTTCCCCAGGTTGAAGAAGCAGCTGAAGGGACAGCGGTTTGCAGATGTGGAGGAGGGGACAGACAAATCGCAGCCGGCAAAAAAATGGCACAATTACGCACGAGTCTGACGACACATTGGTGAAGTGGGAGACACGGCTGGAGCGCTGCATTAATGTGGATGGAGATTATTTTGAAGGCGACGGTGATGTTTTATTTTGAAATGTCAGAAATAAAAAGTTACAGTCAAATTCCGGATTCTTTTGGGTACACCCTGGTATGTACATGATGGTGGGCTGAAGAGCGGCCTGAATCCTGCCCAGTTTTTTTGTTTTTTTGTCAGTAATATTCCAAAAAGGTTCATATGGTCTTCCAAGTGTAATCCAAATGGAAGGTTCTTTTTCACAGACCGCTGTGTTTGTTTGTTTACCTTTACTGACGGTTTCGACAGCTGTCAGCCATCTTCCTCAGTGTTGTCACTGATGTTGTTGTGACGTATCTTGTCAGCTGTCGAAACCGTCAGTAAAGGTAAACAAACAAACACACCGGTCTGTGAAAAAGAACCTTCCATTTGGTTTTTTTGTCAGGTTCCCGGCCCTGGTGGGGGGGCGGGGCAAAGCACAGTTTGAGGACTGTCAGCTGATCAGGGACAGCTCTGACTGACAACTATTTATTGTGTGTCTTTATTCACTCGTGTTCATCCGAGTGACATTATTGTTGTTGTTGTTTAATTGTCGCGCGCCCCGGCCCGTGCCACCCTGTTCACAGCCAGTGGCGCTGTGGTGACCGGAAGTCCGTGAAGGCAGCACAGCAGCAGCAGCACAGCGGCAGCTGGACGGACTCTCTCTCTCTCTCTCTCTCTCTCTCTCTCTCTCTCACACACACACACACACACACACACACACACACACACACACACACACACACACACACACACCTCCTCGCACCGCCGCCTCCTCCCTCCAGACCGCTGCTGCCCGCGGATCGAGGTACGGCTTCGCTCAGCCTCTCTTCCCGCGGTGAGCCTGGAGGCTGCTCCGCTTTGTGCGGACGGAGCGCGGCCGCTTCGCGTTAATCTAACTTCTTCTTTCCTAAAACATCCACGGGGGACTTCGTGTCGTGGAGAAATCCACAGCGCTTCTCCACAGGCCTGATATCACTTTTTTAACGTTTCTACAGTCCGTAAATTACATCTATGAAGCGCTTCCGGTTTGACGGGCGAGTAACGTAGAGATGTGAGAGCAGACATAGACCTGTACAACTAGACACGCTGCAAGCGGACTGTTCGTCAAAGAGCCTGAACGGTGTTTCAGAATATGATCTTTAAGCAGCCGCAGACACACACTGGCCTGCTTTAACTCCACATCCACTGGCTTACACCGATAAATGTGTATTGTAACGCTGCGACGCGTGTTTCACGTCACTAAAGACAGAAAACTTTATATAAACACTGACAGATGGAACACTCATTTGTGTTATATCTGTGTGTGTCTGTGTGTGTGCATTTTTTTACTATTTGTAATGTATAGTAGAATTAATTTAACAGGAAATCTCAAAAATACTAACATGAGATAAGTTTGTGATTGCATCTAACTGTTGAGTTTTCCAAAGATAGTTGTTGAAATAATTCCATGGAGTTTTACTCCTCTGGACATTTAGATTTCATCTTCAGAACTCATCAATAACTTGGACAGCAGCAGCAGCACTGTGGAAACTGACAAGCAGTGACTGACTAGAAGAAATGTCTTTTCGTTGCTCATTGGTGGAAATGAGAAGTGGTTATTATGTGGTGTTTGCTCACGGCGTTCATCTTCACATTCCTGCTTTATTATTACTATACTGTTAGCATTAGTTCAGCTGTCTGCACCGCTCATCTGAAGCACCGTTAGAGGGAGGAAGATGCTCTAGGATCTGATGTCAGAGGATTAAGATGCTCTATGGTCTGGATCAGATCTGGTCCTGCTGGTGGGGCTGAGGAGGGACTGGTGCGTTCAGGGCCTGGTGTGTTCAAGGACGTTCAGGGACCGGTGTGTTCAGGGACCGGTGTGTTCAGGGACCGGTGCGTTCAGGGACCGGTGCGTTCAGGGACCGGTGCGTTCAGGGACCGGTGTGTTCAGGGACCGGTGCGTTCAGGGACCGGTGCGTTCAGGGACCGGTGTGTTCAGGGACTGGTGTGTTCAGGGACTGGTGTGTTCAGGGCCCGGCGCAGCAGCCTGGTCCACAGAGCTCAGGCAGGTCTGAACATGTGGTGTTGATGTGATCAGTTCCTGCTCAGTGAGCCTCATCAGGACCTGCAGCCCGAGTGTGTGTGTGTGTGTGTGCGTGTGTGTGCGTGTGTGTGTGTGGCAGCAGAACCTCCTCTTCTGTGACTGGTGTCGGAGTCCAGCAGAGCCCAGAATGACACCATGTCTCGGCCTGCTTCTGTCCTGCAGTGGACGATGGAGACACAGGGACGGTGGACGCGTCAGGCCCGGAGAACCCCGGGAAGCACCGAGGTCCAGACAGAGCCGCCCAGAAGTGTAACCATGGCGACGGCATCCAGGTACATGAGCGCGCAGCGCTACGTGGCGAGGAAGCCTCTGTTCTCCGATGGACAGCACGCCTCCATCCTGAAGAGGACCGGTCCAGTGGAGCGCTCACAGGAGGTGAGAACGTCTGGAACTCAGAGAACCTCCCTCCTCTACCTACCTCTCTTCTCATGAGAACACACCAGCATCTGGAAACAGCATGGAATCAGGCTGACAGCAGTAATCTGACCGATCTGGGGGAAGGAGTCCCTTTACTGACCACAGCCTCTGATGGTTCTGACCAGAACCTGCAGAACACCACAGGCCAGAGCCTGCAGAACACCACAGGCCAGAACCTGCAGAACACCACAGGCCAGAACCTGCAGAACACCACAGGCCAGAACCTGCAGAACACCACAGGCCAGAACCTGCAGAACACCACAGGCCAGAACCTGCAGAACACCACAGACCAGAACCTGCAGAACATGACAGATCAGAGCCTCCCTGATCCTCCCTGATGGACCCACACACCGCCAGACAGAACCCTGACAGAACCCTGACAGAACCCTGACAGAACCCAGACAGAACCCAGACAGAACCCTGACAGAACCCAGACAGAACCCAGACAGAACCCTGACAGAACCCTGACAGAACCCTGACAGAACCCTGACAGATCTGTGTTTCCTGCTGTAGGTGAAGCCAGAGGTGGAGAACTCTGTCCTCTGGGTGGAGCAGCAGTCAGGGAGCTCCAGCCTGAGTCCCAGTGAGACGGGGTCCAGAGAGGACTGTGCTTCAGGCCTGGACCTGTGTGAGCTCAGAGACCAGCCCACCCCCCCTTTCAGGACTCTGAGGCCGCCACTCACCTCCACCCTCCTGCATCCCACCTCCGCCCCCCTACATCCCACCTCCGCCCCCCTACATCCCACCTCCGCCCCCCTACATCCCACCTCCGCCCTCCTGCATCCCACCTCCGCCCCCCGCTCAGACCGCTACAGCAGGCTGACCAGGTCCTGGCTGGAGGGTGTAGGGGGGCGGGGTGGAGGCCCTGGTCTCTCAGGGGAGTCTCGTCATCAGGAGGACTACTGGGCCTGTGTCATCCCCGCAACTCCTCCTCCATCTGTAGACCGCCGGTCCTCATCCTGGGATCCTCAGCAGGCGTACGAAGCCCTGCTGGACTACACCTACCCCCTGAGACCGGGGCGGAGGGGCAGTGAGGGGGACCTGTCCGGGCTGCCGGAGGACTCGCACCTGCAGGACTCTGGAATTGGACTGGACTGTGTGGACAGCTCCACCTGCCTGTTGGGGCTAGCCTGCTCCACCAGTGAGCCGACAGCTCAGAGGTGCTCCGCCCTGCAGGTCCTCCTCGGGTCCTCGGGTGACTCGCCCCCACCCAAACCCGGGGCTTCATCTTCTGACGCCCCGGACTGCAGCGAGGACCGAAGGGGCCGGCTCCAAGCCGCCTCCACCCGGCCCCACCCCGCCTCCACCCAGCTCCATGCCGCCTCCACCCGGGCCCACCCCGCCTCCACCCAGCTCCACCCCGCCTCCACCCGGCTCCACCCCGCCTCCACCCAGCTCCACCCCGCCTCCACCCGGCTCCACCCCGCCTCCACCCAGCTCCACAACGCCTCCACCCGGGCCCACCCCACCTCCACCCAGCTCCACCCCGCCTCCACCCAGCTCCACCCCGCCTCCACCCAGCTCCACCCCGCCTCCACCTGGCCCCACGCCGCCTCCACCCGGCTCCACCCCGCCTCCACCTGGCCCCACGCCGCCTCCACCCAGCTCCACCCCGCCTCCACCTGGCCCCACGCTGCCTCCACCCAGCTCCACCCCGCCTCCACCCGGCTCCACGCCGCCTCCACCCGGCTCCTGCCCCGGTCCAGCTTTGTCTGCGGGGAGGTGGAGGAGGAGTTCAGGGCTCTCCCGGAGCACCTGGAGGTCCTGCGGCTGCTGTCCACACAGGTGATGTAGCTCGGCCACGCCCACTGCTCTCATTGGCTCTTCAGGGACTCAGTAGTCTGTAGAGATGGAGGCAGACCGTCTGTCAGTGATGGAGACAACCATACCGCCAGGTCTGCTCCTTCTATTTTATTTATTTATTTATTTATTTATTTATTTATTTATTTATGTGATAGGGACAGTGCATATTAATGAACAACATGTGGTGCATTCACACCGGACACGTCGCAAGCGTCGTGAGCGGCGCTTTTCTATGCAAAGTCTATGGTGGACGAGCGTCGTGGAGCGGCGGGCGGCGGGGCGGCGCATCAGGAGCGTCATGAGCGTTGCTTTTCCAGCGTTTCGAGCGTCGACGCCCACGACGCGCGTCCCCGGCATCAAGAGCGTCGTGAGCGTCGCTTTTTGAGAGTTGGGAAAACTGAACTTTCGACGCGCTGCCGCTGAGCGTCAACCAATCAGAGACGATCCCTCCGGTGCTACGTCACTACGAGTGGTCCGAGCACCGATGCGGGCCAACCAGCCAGTGTTGCTAACTCGACGACTTTCTCGCTAAATCTGGCGACTTTCCAAAGCCTCTTGGCGACGTTTTTTTGTCAAAAGCAACTAGCGACAGATCTAGCGACCTTCTCCGGTGCTCTGGAGACGTGACAGGACGTCTCGCTGCTGTCCTCAATGAGCGGCGGGTGCTGCGTGAGCCCCTCCCCCGTCCCAAAGCTCTCACAGCGGTCAGTCTCAGCAGCGCCCCCTGCTGCAGTCAGAGCAGAGAGGAGCAGAGCAGCCAATAGCCACTTTTCCGCCGCCGACGCGTTCTAGCTTTATTTAACAAATAAAGCCAAGCCGCTCTCCTGATGCGATCCGCCAGAGCTGGAAACAGAAATCAGCCTCCAGCGCGCCAATAAACTGACGTGCATCAAGAGCGTCGCGAGCTTTGTGACCACCCGGTGTCAAGCGTCGTGTTTAAAGCGTCACAAGCGTCAGCTTCGAGGCGTCCCGAGCGTCGACGACGCCCACGACGCGTCCGGTGTGAATGCACCATAAATATGCCGGAATGTAGCCATGGGCTAATTTCTGACGGCGATTGATCACCTCCTGTCGATCACATTACGGTGGATTGATCACTTTGCACTGAAGTAATCACATTACAGAGAATTGATCACATTGCAGTGAGTTGATCACATTACAGTGAGTTGATCCCGTTCCGTGAGAACCACCAGTGGAACCATCATGGTGAACTCTATCTTAGATCAGTTGTTTTTTTACGGTGGTGGGAGTGAACACTTGGTCGTTCTGCGTTCAGGACTTCACACTTATGTGTCCTCCTGTGGATGTAGAGCTCTCACTGACTCACACCCCGGTGCCTCACAGTTCTGTCTGCAAGCTGCTGGCGAGGACTCAGCAGATTTAAAGGGGCTGTATCATGCAAAATTCACTTTTTGTATGTTTTAACCTTGTTATATGGCTATGTACTCACCAAAAACACCCCCAAAGCGTTTTTATCCTTCGTGCCTGCATGTTTGAGCTTTCCTCCTTGTTGTGCTGCTCAGAGAGGCAGCCCCTCCCACACCGTGAAAACGCTCTGTTTTCCCACGTTGACGTCACACAGTGAAGATGGCTCCCCTGAGCCCCCCTCCCTCCTCCAGGCCCTCGGCAATCAGCGCTGCTGCTTTTTTCTAACTCTGATTACGGAGATAAACTTTAACCATCGTCTGAAAGCAACAGTCAAGCAAGAGCAAGAGTCTGAAGGGTCTGAAGAGTCTGAAGGGTCTGGAGGGTCTGAAGGGTCTGGAGGGTCTGGAGGGTCTGGAGGGTCTGAAGGGTCTGAAGGGTCTGAAGGGTCTGAAGGGTCTGGAGGGTCTGAAGGGTCTGGAGGGTCTGAAGGGTCTGAAGGGTCTGGAGGGTCTGAAGGGTCTGGAGGGTCTGGAGGGTCTGAAGGGTCTGGAGGGTCTGAAGGGTCTGCGCTTGGTGAGTTTCTAAAAGGAAAAGACGTTTTCGCGTGTCTTTGCGTGTAGAGAAGCTAGAGCTAAAGAGCTAAAGCTAGCTAGCGTATTTGTTTTGAAGCTCTGATTGGTTGAAGTAGCTGTCAGTCAAAGTCCACAGGGGGAGAGGCGGGATTTCAGTGAACCAGAGCGTTTTCTCTTCCGGGTTTCAGAATTAGCCCCAGAAAATCTTTTATTTCACACAAAATTACTTTTCCTTTGCGCCAAAAATAAACTATTACCATGTTAGAGCCATTTCTAGGGTTTGGACGAGCTAAAAAAGCAGGATACAGCCCCTTTAAAGGATGGAGTGACCTAAAGTCCGGAGGTTTGTGTTCAGTGGGTTATACTTCCTCCATGTCAGAACTCCTTGTGGCAGTAAATGATTCAACTCCTGGAAAGTAAGTTTGTCTTTTAAAAGGTACCACATTTTCAGCCAGCATGCATTTGTGGGATGAGCAGCAGAGCTGAGATTGTGGGTTGTGCTCTTAAGACACTGAGGAAGAACTCTGGTTAAGCTAGGTTTACACTTACACGATTTTAATAATGCATGGGTTTTATACAGCACTTTTCAGGACACTCAAAGACGCTTTACATTGCATTCTTCATTCTCTCCATACTGGGTGGTGGTAAGCTGCTGCTGTAGCCACAGCTGCCCTGGGGGGGGCAGACTGACGCCATCGGCCCCTCCCACCACCAACCATTCACTCTCACACTTAGGCAAGGTGGGTGAAGTGTCTTGCCCAAGGACACAATGACAGTTTTACGCCTGCGGGAGCGGGGATCGAACCGCCAACCTTCCAGTTACGAGACGACCCGCTCTACCATCTGAGCTGCTGTCGCCCCGATGTTGCCCTGTTGTCGTGGCAAGGCGTGCCAATCTGGAGTCATGACCCGGCAGGCTCCCGCACTGTTCACTACCAGTTCACGAATAGTTCAAGCACAGTTCACGACCAGTTCACAGACAGTTCACGAATGCGCCCGTCAGTGTCGCGAACTGGCACGACGCATTCACGAATTTTGAACATTCCAAAATTCTCGTCCCAACATAGTACGCAGTCACAACGGGTTTACGCACACTTACGCACACTTCACGCCACTTTACGAGTAGTTTGCGACTCGATTCGTTCAATGCATGCCACAGAATCGTTCAAGTGTAAACCTAGCTTTATCTAGAGACATGCTGCAGTGGTCGAGGTTATTCTGTGGAATCAATGGCCCAGTTTACATGGGTGTTTTTTTCAATCCGATTGTAAACAATCGTATTAAACGGAGTGTATACATGTACGGCATACAAAGCGATCCACGATGAATCCTCGTTTACAAGGACCCTGGGTGAAGCGGATTATAGAGTCCTGTGACATGCGCACAAAGTCTCACGAGGAACTTGCAGGTCTTTAGCTCCGCAGCAGCAGTCCTCAGCGCCGAGCAGAGAGTTTTTATCTGCTGATATCTGCTCAAATAATGTCCCAAAAGTCCATGATAGGCTGCTGAAGGAGCAGCTGCTCCCCTAGCTGCTGCACCGCTGCACCGAGCGCCACGTCTCGGTGTGAGCTCTGCTCCGCGTGTCGATGTTTCGAATTAACTGGTGCCCGTGTTAACTTGTGACCAATACATGATTGAAACATCTAGTCGCTCTGGCGAACGTCGGTTATCGACAGTTACAGTGAGTGTATACGTTTAAAGTAATTTGTGAGTCTTACTTTAACAACTGCTGTAATCAGCAGATGTTTACACAGACCTCCGCCGTCATTCGTTAACACAGGAACCAGTTAATCCATAACACGAGCCAGCGATCGCTTGTATTCTGCTATAGAGCTCTTTATACAACTCGCTATTGCGCGATTTGGTTCCATCTCGCCTTTCCAATGTTTTTTCTGTCAGGGTTTTTTTACTAAAAAAGTGTTTTTCAACCACCGTGGCGTTCTCTGCTGGTTTTTTGACTGTGCTGCTTCCCGTTTACTGGCACGTCACACGTCACTACCTATGAGGGAAGGCATGCGCAGAACAAACACTCCCCCAGTTCAATCTGCTCCGCTGTCAGGCTCGTTTATAAGGGACACGGAGCGGATTGTCGATCGGCGTAGACCACCTCGTACAATCGGCTCCAAATTACAATCCGCTCCGAGTGAAGCGGATCCACCCGGTCGTTTACATGACACATTTTACAATCAGCTCCACGTACAATCCGCTTATACGTGGTCCATGTAAACGTGACTATTGAAGAGCAGACAGCAGACGGACTGCAGTGACGACCTGGTGTCTGCAGGTCAGGGAGGTGACAGCCAAGACCCCCACCCTCCTGCTGGGGTCCAACCAAGTCGGCGCTGAGCCAGCGGAGGACAGACGGCACAGATCTGAAGGGACGGAGCAGACGGGTGGGTGTGGTCACATCCTCTTCCTGTTCCCGCTGCTTCTGCATCTGCATCTTATCAGCAGGATCTTTTTGTTTCTGCCCCCACAGCAGCAGCAGCCCTGTTCAGGACCGCCTCCGGCCCCCCCGCAGCCGGCCTCAGGGGCCCGGGCGGCACCGGACCACTGGAGGGGCGGGGGCCCGGCTGGGGGGGGGCGGGGTTCAGCCTGGAGGAGCAGGACCAGAGCAACTCTCTGATGCAGCACATTCAGGTAGAAACACCATCACACTGCTCACATCTCCACCCCCAGCAGGGTGTTCAGCAGGGTGTTCAGTACAGTGTTCAGTACAGTGTTCAGCAGAGTGTTCAGCAGGGTGTTCAGTAGTGTTCAGCAGGGTGTTCAGTAGTGCTCAGCAGGGTGTTCAGTAGTGTTCAGCAGGGTTCAGCAGAGTGTTCAGTAGTGTTCAGTACAGTGTTCAGCTTGGTGTTCTGCAGAGTGTTCAGCAGGGTGTTCAGTAGTGTTCAGCAGGGTTCAGCAGAGTGTTCAGTAGTGTTCAGCAGGGTGTTCAGTAGTGTTCAGCAGGGTGTTCAGTAGTGTTCAGCAGGGTTGAGCAGAGTGTTCAGTAGTGTTCAGCAGGGTGTTCAGTAGTGTTCAGCAGGGTGTTCAGTAGTGTTCAGCAGGGTTCAGCAGAGTGTTCAGTAGTGTTCAGTACAGTGTTCAGCTTGGTGTTCTGCAGAGTGTTCAGCAGGGTGTTCAGTAGTGTTAAGCAGGGTGTTCAGTGGAGTGTTCAGTAGAGTGTTCAGCAGGGTGTTCAGTGGAGTGTTCAGTAGTGTTAAACAGGGTGTTCAGTAGTGTTCAGCTGGGTGTTCAGCAGAGTTGTCAGCAGGGTGTTCAGTAGTGTTCAGCTGGGTGTTCAGCAGAGTTGTCAGCAGGGTGTTCAGTAGTGTTCAGTAGAGTGTTCAGTAGAGTGTTCAGCAGGGTGTTCAGTGGAGTGTTCAGTAGAGTGTTCAGTAGTGTTAAGCAGGGTGTTCAGTAGTGTTCAGCAGGGTTCAGCAGAGTGTTCAGTAGTGTTCAGTACAGTGTTCAGCTTGGTGTTCTGCAGAGTGTTCAGCAGGGTGTTCAGTAGTGTTCAGTAGAGTGTTCAGCAGGGTGTTCAGTAGTGTTAAGCAGGGTGTTCAGTGGAGTGTTCAGTAGAGTGTTCAGCAGGGTGTTCAGTGGAGTGTTCAGTAGTGTTAAACAGGGTGTTCAGTAGTGTTCAGCTGGGTGTTCAGCAGAGTTGTCAGCAGGGTGTTCAGTAGTGTTCAGCTGGGTGTTCAGCAGAGTTGTCAGCAGGGTGTTCAGTAGTGTTCAGTAGAGTGTTCAGTAGAGTGTTCAGCAGGGTGTTCAGTGGAGTGTTCAGTAGAGTGTTCAGTAGTGTTAAGCAGGGTGTTCAGTAGTGTTCAGCAGGGTTCAGCAGAGTGTTCAGTAGTGTTCAGCAGGGTGTTCAGTAGTGTTCAGCAGGGTTCAGCAGAGTGTTCAGTAGTGTTCAGCAGGGTGTTCAGTAGTGTTCAGCAGGGTGTTCAGTAGTGTTCAGCAGGGTTCAGCAGAGTGTTCAGTAGTGTTCAGTACAGTGTTCAGCTTGGTGTTCTGCAGAGTGTTCAGCAGGGTGTTCAGTAGTGTTAAGCAGGGTGTTCAGTGGAGTGTTCAGTAGAGTGTTCAGCAGGGTGTTCAGTGGAGTGTTCAGTAGTGTTAAACAGGGTGTTCAGTAGTGTTCAGCTGGGTGTTCAGCAGAGTTGTCAGCAGGGTGTTCAGTAGTGTTCAGCTGGGTGTTCAGCAGAGTTGTCAGCAGGGTGTTCAGTAGTGTTCAGTAGAGTGTTCAGTAGAGTGTTCAGCAGGGTGTTCAGTGGAGTGTTCAGTAGAGTGTTCAGTAGTGTTAAGCAGGGTGTTCAGTAGTGTTCAGCAGGGTTCAGCAGAGTGTTCAGTAGTGTTCAGTACAGTGTTCAGCTTGGTGTTCTGCAGAGTGTTCAGCAGGGTGTTCAGTAGTGTTCAGTAGAGTGTTCAGCAGGGTGTTCAGTAGTGTTAAGCAGGGTGTTCAGTGGAGTGTTCAGTAGAGTGTTCAGCAGGGTGTTCAGTGGAGTGTTCAGTAGTGTTAAACAGGGTGTTCAGTAGTGTTCAGCTGGGTGTTCAGCAGAGTTGTCAGCAGGGTGTTCAGTAGTGTTCAGCTGGGTGTTCAGCAGAGTTGTCAGCAGGGTGTTCAGTAGTGTTCAGTAGAGTGTTCAGTAGAGTGTTCAGCAGGGTGTTCAGTGGAGTGTTCAGTAGAGTGTTCAGTAGTGTTAAGCAGGGTGTTCAGTAGTGTTCAGCAGGGTTCAGCAGAGTGTTCAGTAGTGTTCAGCAGGGTGTTCAGTAGTGTTCAGCAGGGTTCAGCAGAGTGTTCAGTAGTGTTCAGCAGGGTGTTCAGTAGTGTTCAGCAGGGTGTTCAGTAGTGTTCAGCAGGGTTCAGCAGAGTGTTCAGTAGTGTTCAGTACAGTGTTCAGCTTGGTGTTCTGCAGAGTGTTCAGCAGGGTGTTCAGTAGTGTTAAGCAGGGTGTTCAGTGGAGTGTTCAGTAGAGTGTTCAGCAGGGTGTTCAGTGGAGTGTTCAGTAGTGTTAAACAGGGTGTTCAGTAGTGTTCAGCTGGGTGTTCAGCAGAGTTGTCAGCAGGGTGTTCAGTAGTGTTCAGCTGGGTGTTCAGCAGAGTTGTCAGCAGGGTGTTCAGTAGTGTTCAGTAGAGTGTTCAGTAGAGTGTTCAGCAGGGTGTTCAGTGGAGTGTTCAGTAGAGTGTTCAGTAGTGTTAAGCAGGGTGTTCAGTAGTGTTCAGCAGGGTTCAGCAGAGTGTTCAGTAGTGTTCAGTACAGTGTTCAGCTTGGTGTTCTGCAGAGTGTTCAGCAGGGTGTTCAGTAGTGTTCAGTAGAGTGTTCAGCAGGGTGTTCAGTAGTGTTAAGCAGGGTGTTCAGTGGAGTGTTCAGTAGAGTGTTCAGCAGGGTGTTCAGTGGAGTGTTCAGTAGTGTTAAACAGGGTGTTCAGTAGTGTTCAGCTGGGTGTTCAGCAGAGTTGTCAGCAGGGTGTTCAGTAGTGTTCAGCTGGGTGTTCAGCAGAGTTGTCAGCAGGGTGTTCAGTAGTGTTCAGTAGAGTGTTCAGTAGAGTGTTCAGCAGGGTGTTCAGTGGAGTGTTCAGTAGAGTGTTCAGTAGTGTTAAGCAGGGTGTTCAGTAGTGTTCAGTAGAGTGTTCAGTAGTGTTAAGCAGGGTGTTCAGTAGTGTTCAGTAGAATGTTCAGCACAGTTAGTCAGCCTGTTGGACGGAGTCCTCCTTGGACTGGCTGTCTTCCTGGACCACCTGGACCTGCTCCCCGGGTTTCAGCGTCTGTCCAGTGAAGCGGGCGTCTCCTGCGTTGACCTGCTGGGGACGGTTTGGACGTGTCTGGTAAGACCAGCTGATCCTGTGTTGCAGGTGTTCTGCTCGCAGCTGCAGCTGCTCATCCAACAGCTGCAGGCTCTGTCGGAGACGCAGCAGCGTCCTGCGTCCACTGAGGACGTCCACAGCGTCAAGTCCGCCCTGGAGCAGTACCAGGTGAGGACGGCGTGGCGGCGCCAGACATGGTTTTTTGCAGGTGCTGAGAGAGGGCTGGGGATTTAAGGCTCTGTGGTTCATTTTCTGCCATAACACCCACAAATTGCGCACACCGCCCTGCGCATGGAACAGTCGCACACATCCAGGAAAATCTGACAGTTAAAATGTTGCTTTGCAACACAATACACAAGATATTCAGCCAAAATGATCAAAATAAAACCTTTACAAGCTGCCACTTAAACACACCACTGAATGTAAACTTACACACACACACACACACACACACACACACACACAGTCAGTTCAGCCCGGGGCTGGCCTCAGCCTGCTGTCGTCTTCTTCCTCCTCTTCTCATCCTTCAGCGCCGTTTCAGCTAAAAGCCTCCAGGTTTCATTCCGAGTTGCAGCCAGACGAACTGCCAGCTCCTATTGGCTGATTCACACCACACACCTTTTTTAAAAAATGTTTTTGTAAGAAATGAAATAAAATGTTAAATACACGAAAAAACATTTTATTGGCAAACTCATCAATTAACCAGAAAACTAATTCTACTATCCACACACAGAAAAATATTTATCCTATTTCTTGGGGTGCTACTGCTGCCCCACACCAAGCTCGGTCTTAATGTTATGGCTGGTGGTGGGAATGGTCTAAGTAAGATGAGTGGAGAGGCTGGCCAGGGGTCATCCAGGGTCATGTGGGGTCATGTGAGCTGTGTGTGTGTGTGTGTGTGTGTGTGTGTGTGTGTGTGTGTGTGTGTGTGTGTGTGTGTGTGTGTGTGTGTGTGTGTGTGTGTGTGACAGCAGAGCTTCCAGCAGGCTGTGAGTGCCGGCGTCCTGCACAGTGGCCAGCTCCTCCTCAGCTCCGTCAGCTCCACCTGTCCAGGTCAGCTGCTGCTCCACCTGCTCCACCTGTCCAGCTCAGTGAGCTGCTCCTCAGCCTGTCTCTCTTCTGTCCAGTGCTGAGAGACACTCTGCGTCTCATCGAGCATCAGTCCAGAGAGCTGCAGAGCCACGGCCGACTCGTCCTGTCCTCCACCCAGTCCTCCACCCAGTCCTCCACCCAGCCCTCCACCCAGCCCTCCACCCAGCCCTCCACCCAGCGGAGCAGAGAGGACGCAGTGGAGCTGCTCCAGGCCCACTAACAGCAGCGTCCAGTGTCCTCTGGCAGGACAAGTCAGGACATTTCAGGACTGTTTCTAACTCAAGCGTCCAGGAGCAGAGTGGATCCAGAGAGGCTTTATGCTCCTCTCCTCCCCCTCCTCCTGATCCTCCCTTCCTGCCATCTCCTCCTCCTCCTCCTCCTCTCTTCCTGCCGTCTCCTCCTCCTCCTCCTGTCTTCCGGCCGTCTCCTCCTCTGAACGGGTAAAGCTGTTTTCCTGCAGTGTCTCAAAAGGCTGACTGGTCTTTCATCAGGTTGAAGGTGAAGAAGAGAAGCTGTCGTGAGGCCGGTCAGCCCTTCACCTGGGTCCAGCCAGGAGCAGTCAGGACTTCTCATGTGAGACTGAAGACTTTCTGTCAGGAGAGCTCTGTTAAAAGTTCAATATTTCACCACAGCGTTGATCCACAACATTCATTCATTCTTTCATTCTTTCATTCATTCAGCACGATCAGCTGGGCCCTGCACGATCAGCTGGGCCCTGCACGATCAGCTGGGCCCTGCACGATCAGCTGGGCCCCGCACGATCAGCTGGGCCCCGCACGATCAGCTGGGCCCCGCACGATCAGCTGGGCCCCGCACGATCAGCTGGGCCCCGCACGATCAGCTGGGCCCCGCACGATCAGCTGGGCCCCGCACGATCAGCTGGGCCCCGTACGATCAGCTGTTTGGTTCTCAGAGTGAACAGAGTAGAACCCACACTCCCAACATGTCAGCGGTTTATTGAGCGGAGAGCGAGCAGCAGAACGCCACATGAAGAACAGCAGGCCGAGTCCGGGCGGAAGAACCCAGCAGAACCTAAATCCACATGCAAGAGGAACAGGAAGTCCAGGCTGGTCCCAGCCTCGCTCTGAGCAGACCTCAGGACGGACTAGAAGTCCACGCAGCGGCCCTTCCTCTCCCAGTCCCCGTAGCGGGTGGGCTCCGGGCCCCGGGGCCCGCCCTTCTCCTTGGTGACGGGGTTCACGTCGTCGGGGAACTCTGAGCAGAAAGCAGAGGACGGCTCGGGTTAGAAAAGACGCTTTGTCCACTCACACACCTGCTCCCCTCCGCCGGCCGCCCCGGACACACTCTTCACCTTTGACCCCACCAGGGCCACACACTGCGGTGGTCCTCCAGTGACCAGGAATACAGACGACCCGGGGCTTTATCTGCTCATGTGAGTCAGGTCAGGTGCAGCTGATCACAGACCAGGACCGACTGATCCCTGTGTCACACTGACAGACCTGATCCCAGTCCAGAGCAGACCTGATCCCAGTCCAGAGCAGACCTGATCCCAGTCCAGAGCAGACCTGATCCCAGTCCAGAGCAGACCTGATCCCAGTCCAGAGTCTGCGGTGGACCAGAGAACAGTCCTGTCAGGACTGCTCCAGAGACCGCAGAACCAGAACACAGAGTTAAATAAGGCAGTTTTGACTTTGACCTGGAGACCCGCGGGGACGGGGGACAGAGGACACTCACTCTCCAGGGCGTCCCTGCTCTTCGCGTCCTCCGGGCTGTCGAAGCGTCCCTGCGGGGTTCGGGCTTTCTTCAGCGGCTGGCCCTCCTTCACCGCGCCGCTGGCGGATCGGAACCGGGAGCTCCATCCGGAGCCTCCGGACCCGGCGACGCGCTGCCCTGCCCGGAGGCCGCCGAGCAGCAGGCCGCCGGCGGAGGAGCGGAGCCGCAGGAGGAGCATGTCTGCGGGGGGTCACCTGGAACCGGGGCCCTGCGGAGAACCTCGGAGGAGCTGGATCACTTGCACAACACCGGGACGGGAGGTTGTTATTGTCCCTGCGCTCTGTGCGACGTCATCATCCTGCGACTGAGCCGAGACGTCTGGCTGCAATGCTCCATACAGCCTGCAGAGGGCGCCTGGACAGGAAGACATCCTTTATCAGCATCCACTCAGTGCGTCCCGGACTCCGGACCGGAACTGATCTGAGAACCAGAACGGCTCTAGTTTATATCTCCACATCATCGTTACTTTGAAAAACAGACCAGTCTTACTCACCAAAATAAAAGCAGAGCAGCTGATTTAACCCGATTGTTGATGTGTTTATTGTGAATCCTGATTGTCAGCTACAGTGGAAATAAACTCCATGAAAATTAAAGATCAAATCCCGTCAGACAGCGGTATGTACAGGTCAAAGGTCACTCAAATAAGACCACATCCTGCATGCAAACACAGGCCAGGATGGCCTGTTCGAAAGAGGAGGAATAATGTCCTGCTGCTGCACGTCCCAGAGGGTGCAGGCTCCAGGTGGAGGCGGGTGGAGGCTGTGGTTCTCCAGGTGGAGGCTGCGGTTCTCCAGGTGGAGGCTGTGGTTCTCCAGGTGGAGGCGGGTGGAGGCTGTGGTTCTCCAGGTGGAGGCTGCGGTTCTCCAGGTGGAGGCGGGTGGAGGCTGTGGTTCTCCAGGTGGAGGCGGGTGGAGGCTGTGGTTCTCCAGGGGGAGGCTGTGGTTCTCCAGGTGGAGGCAGGTGGAGGCTGTGGTTCTCCAGGTGGAGGCAGGTGGAGGCTGTGGTTCTCCAGGTGGAGGCTGCGGTTCTCCAGGGGGAGGCTGTGGTTCTCCAGGTGGAGGCGGGTGGAGGCTGTGGTTCTCCAGGTGGAGGCTGTGGTTCTCCAGGGGGAGGCGGGTGGAGGCTGCGGTTCTCCAGGGGGAGGCTGCGGTTCTCCAGGTGGAGGCTGCGGTTCTCCAGATGGAGGCGGGTGGAGGCTGTGGTTCTCCAGATGGAGGAGGGTGGAGGCTGTGGTTCTCCAGGTGGAGGCTGCGGTTCTCCAGGGGGAGGCTGCGGTTCTCCAGGGGGAGGCTGCGGTTCTCCAGGTGGAGGCTGCAGTTCTCCAGGTGGAGGCTGTGGTTCTCCAGGTGGAGGCTGCGGTTCTCCAGGGGGAGGCTGTGGTTCTCCAGGTGGAGGCTGTGGTTCTCCAGGTGGAGGCTGCGGTTCTCCAGGTGGAGGCTGCGGTTCTCCAGGGGGAGGCTGCGGTTCTCCAGGGGGAGGCTGTGGTTCTCCAGGTGGAGGCTGTGGTTCTCCAGGGGGAGGCTGTGGTTCTCCCGGTGGAGGCTGTGGTTCTCCAGATGGAGGCGGGTGGAGGCTGTGGTTCTCCAGGTGGAGGCTGTGGTTCTCCAGGGGGAGGCTGTGGTTCTCCAGGTGGAGGCTGTGGTTCTCCAGGTGGAGGCGGGTGGAGGCTGTGGACAGCTGCCTCCATCACTCTATTCGACCCCCCCAGCCAGTCCAGCCTCCAGCAGCGAGTTGAGGCGGAGCAGAGTGAATATTCTGACTCCGTCAGTCTTCAGGAGAAACAGCAGCTCCGTCCCTCCAGAGGCTGCTGGACAGACGCCTGAAGGACTGCTGGTTTCAGAACCTGTTCAGAACCTTCCATTAAAGGTGTCGGGTAAAATCTGATGAGTTTTCTGAGTAGAAGCGCTCAGTATTGAGGGAGCAGCTTGCTTCTGCTGGCTACACCTTGATAGATGCTACTTTCTGTTGTTTTAGGACCTGAGACAGGCCCAGACTGTCCGTCCAGGTGGTCTGTCCACCGCCTGCTGGACTCTGTCCAGAGGCTCCACCTGCTGAGGACCACCAAACACAAAACACCACTTTTCATTTCTTCCTCTTACTGATTTGATTTTCTTCTTATTCTAAGTATAAAATGAAATTCTAAGCATTTTTAGAATTTCGTATTTCCCCTTTTGGCCACGGAAAGGAAACACGGCCTGGATGTCAGACAGAATGTCCCTCGGGTTCTCCAGGGACTGTCCACCGTCGCCTCTCCTCCAGCTGCTGGACCACTGGTGGTGCTACCTTGTCCACTCCGCCTCCTGATTGAGTGAATGGTGTTAAACACGTGGCTCTTGGGCCAAACCGGCTGGCAGATCATGTCAGAGCAGCAGTTCCTCATGTGTCCACTGGGAGGCGCACGCATCACATGGAGAAGCCCGCGAACCTTCAGGTTAAATGTTCTGTTGATGGTGAGGTAGCATTAGCACCAATAGCTGCTAAAGTAATGCTCAAGGGTTAAGGGAAAAAGACATTTGACATGTGACCACATTACAGCTGTGACTCTGAGACGGCCGGACCCAGTGGCTTCAGGAGGACCCAGTGGCTTCAGGAGGACCCAGTGGCTTCAGGAGGACCCAGTGGGTTCAGGAGGACCCAGTGGGTTCAGGAGGGCCCAGTGGCTTCAGGAGGACCCAGTGGCTTCAGGAGGACCCAGTGGCTTCAGGAGGACCCAGTGGCTTCAGGAGGACCCAGTGGCTTCAGGAGGACCCAGTGGCTTCAGGAGGGCCCAGTGGCTTCAGGAGGACCCAGTGGCTTCAGGAGGACCCAGTGGCTTCAGGAGGACCCAGTGGCTTCAGGAGGACCCAGTGGCTTCAGGAGGACCCAGTGGGTTCAGGAGGGCCCAGTGGGTTCAGGAGGGCCCAGTGGGTTCAGGAGGGCCCAGTGGGTTCAGGAGGGAGGTTTTCCTTCCCTCATGTGGATCTGTTGGGTTTTCTCTGTACAGTGTCTGGAAGTGACTGTACTGTAACTGGTGCTTTATAAATAAAGCTGAACTGAATGGAATCATCTGTACTTTCAGTGTTTGACCCACTGGAAGGTGCAGCAGCAGCGGAACATTCCAGGGTTTGTGAAAACGTGCAGCTGCACTGAGGGAAGACTTGAGCAAAATAATGTCAGGCGGATCGGCAGTGGCAGGAGGGAATCAGCGGGCGTGGCACTTCTGCGCCCGTCGCCATGTCCCTGTCCGTCTCTGTCCGCCGTTCACTGTCCTCACACAGCTGGACAGGAGGCGTCCGGCAGCTCTCAGGACGACGCTCCACAGAATAAAAGTCTTCTTACTGACGTGTCAGCCACATGTTCTGCTTCTGTCCTGAAACGCTTTGCACTGAAAGGCACAATCTGCATCTTTTTCCCAGAATGCATTGCAGTCCTACAGCCAATTGTACAAAAAACAGGGTTCAGACATCCAGACTCATCCAGTCCAGAACCAGAGGGTTCAGGTTCCACCCTCTGATCAGTCTGGCCCTCTGATCTCTTTGATCCTGTGATCAGTCTGATCTGAACATCCTGAACTGAAGGGAGCTCAGTCAGAACCGCAGACTCACATCCAGACCGTGGTCTGCTGACCTGGTCCTGCTCTCAGAGGCTTGGTCCGGGTACAGACTGTCTTTACCCGACTCCAGGTGGTTCTGACGGTGGACCTGCTGACCTGCTGACCAACAGGACGGGTCTGCTCTGAGGGGACAGGTACTGGAGATGATTGATGCTTCTACTTTAAAAATAAGCTCAACTATTTTTTGTTTCTTTTAAATCCTGGAATCTGAGGACCCCCCCTAACCCTAACCCTAACCCCCCGGAACCCTTCACTGCAAGTAAACATTAAAAACAAAGTGATGGGGGGTCAGGAGTCTGCAGTGCATCCCCATCCTCCTCAGAGAGGGGGGGGCTGTCCCTCTGTGCTCATGCACACACACACACACACACACACACACACACACACACACACACGCTCAGTCTTGTATTTCTATCCTTGTGGGGACCGTCCATTGATTCCCATTCATGTCTAGCCCCTAACCCTGACCCTTACCCTAACCCTAACCCACACCACAACAAAGCCTAACCCTAAAGAAATGTTTTTGCACTTTTACTTTTTTCAGTAACAACATGGTCAAGAAAACACTGTTTCTCCTACTTAGGACCGGAAAAAGGTCCCACAAGGCACGTCGTTCCACGTTTTGCTATCCTTGTGGGGACATTTGGCCCCGACAAGGATAGAAATACAAGAACACACACACACACACACACACACACACACACACACACACACACACACACACACGATTACAGTCCTAATAAGGTAAACATGGTTTGACAGGGTCCAGGAAATGTGATGGAGGATGCACTGAGGTCAGAGGTCAGTCCTCTCATTTTATTGAAATTACTTTATATCCATGTTTTTTGTGGACAGTGTGTAAAATAGATATCTGCTCTGTGGTGATGTCTGCGCAGTCCCTGTTACTGTGGCAGATTCATACAAAGGTGCTGAAACAAGTGCTCTGTTTCTCCCAAAGGGGCAAAAAGTCTATTAACAGGGCAGATCGTGGTGCTGGGGCAGAGCCGGTCCTCGGGGCAGATCGTGGTGCTGGGGCAGAGCCGGTCCTCAGGGCAGATCGCGGTGCTGGGGCAGATCGTGGTACTGGGGCAGAGCCGGTCCTCGGGGCAGATCGTGGTGCTGGGGCAGATCGTGGTACTGGGGCAGAGCCGGTCCTCGGGGCAGATCGTGGTGCTGGGGCAGAGCCGGTCCTCGGGGCAGATCGTGGTGCTGGGGCAGAGCCGGTCCTCAGGGCAGATCGCGGTGCTGGGGCAGAGCCGGTCCTCGGGGCAGATCGTGGTGCTGGGGCAGAGCCGGTCCTCGGGGCAGATCGTGGTGCTGGGGCAGAGCCGGTCCTCGGGGCAGATCGTGGTGCTGGGGCAGAGCCGGTCCTCAGGGCAGATCGTGGTGCTGGGGCAGAGCCGGTCCTCGGGGCAGATCGTGGTGCTGGGGCAGAGCCGGTCCTCAGGGCAGATCGTGGTGCTGGGGCAGAGCCGGTCCTCGGGGCAGATCGTGGTGCTGGGGCAGAGCCGGTCCTCGGGGCAGATCGTGGTGCTGGGGCAGAGCCGGTCCTCGGGGCAGATCGTGGTGCTGGGGCAGAGCCG